>NC_061104.1:44378405-44398405 GCF_015104395.2 Macrobrachium nipponense
TGTTCGTGCATTGGTTTGTTATGCCAGTCCTCTGTTCTGTTTGTCATTGTCCTGTCTGTATATTTCTGGGTCTTCGTCTACTTTTATTAGTCCTTCTTCCATGCACTCTTTAGCCACTCGTCTTCACTGGTTTTCAGATATTGCCCCAGTGCTCTGTTCTCGATGTTGACGCAGTCCTCTATACTTAGTAGTCCTCTCCCTCCTTCCTTTCGTGTTATGTATAGTCTGTCCGTATTTGCTCTTGGGTCTAGTGCTTTGTGTATTGTCATATGTTTTCCTGGTTTTCTGATCTATGCTGCGGAGTTCTGCCTTTGTCCAGTCCACTATTCTGCGCTGTATTTGATTACTGGCACTGCCCATGTGTTTATGGCTTTTATCATATTTCCGGCGTTGAGTTTTGACTTGAGTGTCAACATATATTCTTTCCTGATCATTTCCTTCATCTCTTGATGTTTTATATCCCCTCCTTCCATTATTCCCAGGTATTTGTATCCAGTCTCATCTATGTTTGATGTTGCTCCCATCTGGTAGCTTTGATCCTTCAGTGCTCGTTACTTTTGCCTTTTGTTTGTTGACTAAGGCGCATTTTTCTATTTCCAAACTCCATCCTGATGTCCCCAGATACAATCCTTACCAGTCTGGATTAGGGTATCTATTTCCTTGATGCTCTTACATACAGCTCGATGTCGTCCATGAACATCAGATAGTTGATTCTGTTGCCTCTTTTCTTGAGTTGGTACCCGGCATCCATCTTCTGTAGTACTTTTGTCATGGGAATCATGGCTACTACGAAGAGTAGTGGGGACAGTGAGTCGCCCTGGAAGATCCCTCTCCTGATATTAACCTCTGCTAGTCTTATTCCAGAGCTTGTAAGTATTGTATTCCAGTTGCGCATTGTATTTTTGAGGAAGCTGATGGTGTTTTCCTCTGCCACATATATTTTCAGGCATTCTATTAGCCATGTGTGTGGTATCATGTCGAAGGCTTTCTTATAGTATATCCATGCCATGCTTAGGTTGGTTTTCCTTCTACTGTTCTTCATTATTCCATTTGTCTATCAGGAGCTGGTCTTTTGTGCCCCTACACTTCCTTCTGCAGCCTTTCTGTTGGTGGGGATGGTGTTTGTCTCCTCTAGGTAGTTGTATAGCCTTTCATGATGATACCGGTTTAGTAACTTCCACATTATTGGTAGGCAGGTGATAGGCCTGTAGTTACTGGGCTATATTTCCCTTACTCTTGTCTTTTTGTACTAAGGATGTTCTTCCTGTGGTCATCCACTTGGGTGCATGGTGATTTGAGATACAATGCTGGAGTTGTTCTGCTATTTCGTGGGTGTCGGGCCTTGAAGTTTTTGAGCCAGTTATCCATGGGACTTCATCGGACCTGGGGCTTTCCAGGTTTGGCATTTTCTTTAGTTGATGTCTGACTGTGTCTGTCGTGATGTCTGTGAATCTTTGTTTTATTATCCCTGTTTCTTCTTCCTTGACTTCCTGGAGCCAAGTTGCATGTTTGTTGTGTGATACCGGATTGCTCCATATGTTTTCCCAGAGTCTCTTACTTGGTTTGGCTTCAGGAATTTAAATTCTTGGTTGTATCCTTCCCCTCTTAGTTGGGTGTATAGTCTCTAGTTGGTTCCGAATAGTTTGTTCTGTTGGTATCCCTATTCCTGTTCACGTACCGTTGGATCTTACGTGCCTTTGGCTTTGGCCTTAAGCATCGTTTTACATCTTCTATTGTGTGTTTTAGTCCCCTCTCTTGTATTTTGTATTTCTCGTTGAGTTCCTCCCTTGTTTTCTGCTTTGTTTTTAGCCTTTTTTCTGCCATCTCTTTCAGTTTACTCAAGTCAGATCTCATCACCATGATTTGCATTTTCCCAGGCGCCTTTCCAGGAGGTTGCTGTTTTGGTTTCTGTTGGGTTGGTTGTGCTGGTGGTGTTGGTGTTTGAATCCCCATCAGTTCTGCTACTAATCTTGCTCCTGCATATGCCAAGTTATTTGTTTCTGTGATACTGGTGGTGTGTATTATGCCCATTATTTCATTGACCTCACTTGTTTTCTCCCTTAATTTCTTGGTGTTGTAGGCTTTCATGGAGGGGATCTTTGTTCTCTCTGTATCTGGCGGCCCCATCCATTATCTAATCTTTTCGACCCCGGGTCCATCCTCTCTGTTACTTCGTCGGTGTTTCTTCGTATGTCATTGTTTGATACCTCATCATCCCTGTCGTCTTCTGTGGCATCGTCTCTCAGTTCGTCTTTGTGTAATTCGTTGTCGTGTGACATTTCCCTTTCCAGTTCTTCTCTTCTGTTGGGGAGAGCCAGTTCTTTTTCTTTATGTTCCTTACTTGGTCTGCCAGCCTCTTGCTCTGTTTGGGGGGTGTTATTCCTCTCATTCCAGATGTTGACCAATCTTCTTCTATATCTCTCTCCTTCGGGTTGCTTCTGAATGTAGCATCTCCATATTTCCTTATTTTCTTCTCTGTCCATTTCTTCCATTTGGTTTGCTCTGTGAGCTCCAATCTCAGGCTGTTGGTTACTGTCATTGTGGTGGTCAGTTGCTGGATGACGACCTCCAAGTACCTGACCGTCTTCCCCTTCCACTAGGTTGAATACCTGGGTGCCGGACAAAGCTCCTCTGTTGCCAGAGGTTCCATTTACGTCGTTGTCGTTTATTCCTTCATTTCTTAACATTATTGCTAAGTTTTGCTATTTAACCCATAGCTGGACCCTACCCCATCAAGGATAGGTATTCATTTACAGCTGAGTAGACTGAGGAAATTATGGTAAAGATCCTCCAAGGAATCAATGCCGAGGAGAGTGGTCACCCATCCAACGACTGACCAGCCCCAATGTTGCTTAACCAGTCCCATTGACGACCTAACCCACTCTGCCACGGCAGCACATAATTATTATTATTATTATTATTATTATTATTATTATTATTATTATTATTATTATAATTAATTATTATTAGATTATCATTTTATTATTATTATTATTATTATTATTGATTATCATTATTATTATTATTATCATTATTATTATCACATGAAAATATTAATAAACATATTATACATATGTGTACTATAAAAATCTCTCGTCTCAGTAGAGAGAGAGAGAGAGAGAGAGAGAGAGAGAGACCTGGAGTTTGAAAGAAAGATGCGTGAAGACTGGGATTTCCTTCATTCTTACATAATTTATTAAATTTATAAACTAAAATCTTACTAATTCACTGTAGTATTTTCTTTATTGAAGTGATTGCTCTTTACATTTATATTGATATTTGAAAATTAGTAAATCATTTATCATACAAAAAGCATACATCCCTTATTAAACTTACTAATACAGTATTGATCAATATTAATATTTGAAAATTAGTAAATCATTTTTGTATCATAAAAATGTATTTGGGCATGAAAATAACATCAAAATACACTAATTAGAGATTATTTGTCGTCGGAAAATCCCGCGAATAGGCGAATGCACCGCAAATAATGGGTAGATATGGTCCAGAGAAAAATCCACGAATGTCTTTTACTATAATACAACAATACATTATGAAGATAAGCGGTCCATAAAACGCTATTCGGACGTTGCAACCATATGTTAAATTGGGACAAAGGATGTATTATACATAGGATGTATTACAAGAGTCTACATATATATACAGAGCATATGTAGTAGCTGTGGCCTTAAGCCTCTATTGGTATGCAGGTGACAGTTGACCAAGGAAGGATGGACATGTAACCATTCCCTTCTGTCTCGATTAACCACACAAATCATGTGTGTGTGTGTTTGTGTGTACGTTGTATATAGCCCAAAGATGCACACCTATCAAGTCAGACCCGTCAAAGTAAAAAAGGCAAAGATTGATTGACATGAAATTTAGGGAGCCAAGTCAACCACTGGGGAACTTTCGGGCCATTCTGCGGCCAAGAGAGTGAAATGAGGGAGTTGGAAGAGTTGGACAGCAAGATAACGAGCTCAGTAAAATAAAGAAAAGGAAATACAAAAATCTTAACATACTGATGTAAGGGTATTAAGCACCTCGTTTATTGTTTTCTTGTCTCCGACGATTGAAACGATTGTTTCAGGTTGTTTCCCAGTGAGGGTTGTCTCGCCTCTTGTTTATTGGTAGAAGTGGAGGTAAGGTAACGTCCGACAGCCCGTGTCTGACTGCTTTAGTCAGTCAGGTACAGAGACCTAAGCAGGTTATAAGCAGCATGGGGGTTCTGTGCAGTCCCGTTTGGAGTCCGTGATGCCTATTTGGTTATGACTCGGGACCTGCAGGGTTAAGGACGAGCATCAAGATGTTCAGCAGAGCCAGTTTTGTCTGGGTTAGCAGCTTCGTCTGTGTTGTGTTGAGGACCATGGCTTCAGAGTTGCAGCTTCGTCAGTGTTCTCATGAAGGGCAGTTTCATCTGCATTGTGTGTGCAGCTTTGTTTGCGCTCTCCTGAAGGGCAGCTTCGTCTGTGTTGTGTGTACAGCATTCCGGTCATGGGTCTGGTTTGTCCTCTGGAAAGAAAACACTGCGATGTCATTAAAGCTCTTCGGATTACGCAAGACTGGAAGGTGGTTCCAGTGATATCTCCAGTGGTGCAAATTTCAACTTCGTCGTACAATTTTTTGATGAAGGATCGTTGAACAATGCTACATTTCATACTATGAAAGGGATGCCAGGGTGATTATCATAGTCATGCAAATTTTTAGTTTGTAATTAGAGTTTATGAAGGATTCTTATCATAAATTGTTACATTAATAAGCACTTTTATAATGACATCCTTATCCTTTCTTTAAAACAACAGTACTAATTTTGAGGAAAAAACAATACTAATTTTGACGAAAAAACAACAGCACTAATTTTAAGGAAAAAGCAACAGTGTTAACTTTGATAAATAACCTTCAGGTGACCGATTATTGCAGAAGCCCCTCGTCTCTCATAGCGTTGTAAGCAAGGATAACTATGACGATGACATATCTAAATTTGCAACCATTCTACAGTGACATGCAATACCCAAACTAAACACGCTGAGGTCTTACCTTCATGTGAATCCCCTTCTTGGTGATGATAGCCAACATAATCTTAAAGTAAGATTCAACATTTTGCTAGCATAGGAAGCAACTCTGACTAATGGCAAAAAACAGAGGGAGAGCAACTTACGACCGCACATGGGAACTGTGAACGCGAACTCGATGGCAAATCTGAAGAGGCCAATGACTGGGCCAATGAGAAGACCCCAGAAGGCGCCCTGGCGAAGAATAGAAGGAAAGTTAGCACTTCGATATCTCAGTTAGTTGTGTTCTGAATATGCTGAGCTTGTTGAGAAGAAATATACCTGAATATGTCAGATATATTAGTTGGATATGCACGTTGCTAAGTGTATTGACCAGTCAAATGTATTGGTTTGTTATCTACGTTGAAGCAGGAATACGCTGGAATGAGTTAAATATATTGGTTTGGTATCTGTATTGGCCAGTAATGTTCTTGAATTGGTCAAATATATTGTTATTGTGGTTTCTAAATTCACCAATATTGTGCCTGAATGAGTAGAATATATTGTTTTACCAATAAGTACAGATATTAAATGATGTAATAAAATTTTTATATAATTCCATGTATCATTACATAAAGTAACTTTTCTGTAGACATTTGTTAAAAACTGCAATTTGCTGTCATGCCTATTTAGGGCTCCAAAACCAGTCAATTCAATGTAGTTTAACATGAATATTAGAAAAACTACAAAGTTAATTATACCAGTCTGTTATGTGATTGATAATAATATTTACAGTGACCTTCACCAGTGAATGCTTCAAATACAAAGATTTTGGTCTATTAGCCCAACCCACAGATTAACCTGCTGTTCTGTTGATGAACTTTGGATTACGTTTTGGACTTCTTTTAGACCTCTTCTGGATTTTGGATTTGACTAAAGCGTTGATTGAACTATTCTATCATGGACACATCTCAGAAAGAAACTTCCCCGGCTGTTCTTTCGAAGTCATCTTCATCTGCTACGACTCCAGAACAACCTTGCAGTAGCAATGGGGCAGCACATCAATCTTGTATTGCCTGAAAGAAGCGGATGAGTACCCTGAAACATGACAGACATTCCCATTGCATTAGTTGTAGGGAGGTAGTACAATGTGGGGTTAAACAGAGATGTCAGAAGTGTAGGGACTGGTCATTGGACCAGACGGAGAACTATTTAAAACATAGGAAAACTCTAGCTTTGAAGAATAAGCGTAGGGTGACAGAACCTAACAAAGTGGAAAAAGAGAATTTAGAATCTGTATTATTCAAGAAATTAGAAGATAGGTTGATCAAGTATGACTAGTCTTTTTATTGAATTGATGACAAAATTGAATCAGGATAGGGATAGTAATAGGAGTGTGGACTCTAACCGCTTTTTCCAGCTCCCCTGCCTGTTCCAGAAACTGCCCTAACAGGTGCCGGGGGTATGGGAAACTACAAGCCCAGAGGGCAGGATCCACTGGCCCCCCCTGGCACAGAGTAGGCAGGATCCACTGGCCCCCCCTGGAACAGAGTAGGCAGTGTCAGCAGCAGAATTCCCCCTTTCCCCTAAAAGCATAAGTAAAAAGTGTGAATTAGCAATAGGTGAGACCAAGACTGTCAGGGATCCTAGTGTAGAGGTTGAGGATGAAAAGCTGCCAGAGCAGTGTCTTTCGGGTTCATGTTCTACTATCTTTACAGAATCGTCATTGGATCCGACGGAAGTTCTGTTTCCATCCTCGTTTTTCCAAAGGACAAGGACCTTAAGTCGTATGTTAAGTTGGTATTGGAAGCGAGTCCTGTTGCCGTTTTTGATGCCATCCCTTCTTCTTCGAAAGTTTCCTTTCCAGCAGGATCTATTACAGATTCAGGGGCTGGTGGTAGCCATTTTGATGAAATAACATTTAATTTGGCAGAGTATAATGCTAACATTCTAGGTTTGTCTCAGAATTATAGACTTCTGGTTAAACAGTGCTATCATTTAGGCTTTTCGGACTTTCAAGATCATGTCAGTAAGAGTTTTCAGGTGATATGTTGCAGGATTATCAAGGGGGAGGAGAGTCTATATACCTTCTTTCACTTAAAAGAATGGCCTCTTCTTTGTCTTCTTACATTTGTTTTTCCTTCTATTCTTAATGTTTCTCTCCACTCCTTATCAACAAGCTCTACCTCTCAAGTTCTTCCTCACTCTTCTCTTTCAGGGCATGCCTTAGCTTCGTCTGCAACCTACCGATAGGTCCCCCTGGGTGGTTTGTTTCCGGAGGGGTCCCATTCTGAGGTCCTGCGTTCAGAAGCGGAGGTATCCACAAAAGGTCAGTTAGGCATTTCGGATTCGGTGGGCATATTCTGCTCTCTTAGCGCACCTGTCAGTTCCGGTAGTTATACCATGTATGTCCTCTCCCTATTTCTCTCCTCCTTCGATGTATTTCTCAAACCTTTCTCAGGGTGCGGCGGTTTCCTTTTCAAAGGTTATGGTATTGGTGCTGGTTTGGTGGGGGTTACAGGAACAGAGATTCCCTATTCTAATACTTATGTCACGCTACGGCGGGTGATTCTTCTGGTTTTGTGAAAACCATTGCGGCGGTTCCCCATCTGTTACGGACCAATTCTTAAATACTTGAAAAGGTTTACTGCCGCCAGATTCAGGCGCATAACATATTTAATTTAATGTCCTTTTATCACATTATATTTATATAGCTTTAGCTGTAGTAATAATGATCTTCAGTAGAAACATTAGAGTGGAATAATAAAAAACATACGAAAACATTTTAAATAATTATTAACAAAAGAAACCCAATAAACAAACTTATTAATGAAAACGTTACAAAACCATCCAAGTGAAAGTTACAATAGTTTAACTAGGCAATGAAACTTCATTGAAGTTACAGTTTCTTAAAACTGGAGGTTGAAGGCAAGTATTATATAATTAATAATACGATCCAAATGATCAGGGGGACACCCCAGGGAGGAAATGGAGAGGAGGGGACTGACCACGGACGACGAGAGGGGACGAGAGCACAGGAAGAGAGAGAAAGGGAGATGAGAGAAGACTTTTTTCTGGAGGGGCGGGGGGGACAGGAAACGGGGGGGGACAACCCCACGGGAACATCCTGCAAAGAGGGACAAATCACCGTGTTGCTAACCAACAATCAACCAACAGGGTCTTAAACTTCCTCGTTGAGACTAATCCTGTTATTAAACTATACATCGTCCGGGAATATATACCGTGCAAGGTTCATTGCAAGCATTCCAGCTTGCCACCAAAGCGCGCTTTCCTCCATAAATTCGCTACCCTCCGTAGCCAACGATGCACGATTCCCAGGGTCGACCACCGAATGTATAGCCAAAATCACGCTCGCAACAACACCAACTACTTAGGAACGTCACCCCCCTCTTCTACTGCAGAGTTCCGTTTTTTTTTTTTTTTTTTGGGGGTCCCGCCTGAAGTATACCTCACGCCTCCAACGTCACCTGCAGTAACAGTAGCTATATGGGACATAGTAAATTAGGGAATATGGTATTTGTTTTAGAATAGGTAATAACCCAAAGCGAGTAGTTTTGGAAAGAACTATTTCCTACAAACTATCACGGGAGCGTTCAACCAACCCCCACCCTTAACAAAAAAAAATCACAGATGATTTTATGTAAAGTGAATGCTAGCAAGCAAAATAACCATATTAGTAGCAATATAACCTGCAGAATTTCTTTCCAAACCCTATCTCCCGCAAAAGACAAAAAACAAAGTTGTACACAATAATTCCTTTACAATAGTCCAAAGTACAAAGTATATAATCTACAGACCTAAACAAAACATACGGGAACCTTACAAAATTTCCAATAGAAAAAGAAAGCAAATTAATTACATATACAAAGCAAATACGCGGAAATAAACACATTCACCTCTAGACAGGGCATCTGGTATTTTATTCATTCTTTCCCAGGATGTGGAATAATTTCCAAATTATAATCCTTGTGCCCAAAAAAACATTGACCATGAGGGGTAAACGTCTACGATTTTTTATTATTGAACTGACTTGGGCTGGGTAATTAACAAATTATAGTTAGCAAAATAGTTTTATTTCCTTTTTCAACAAAGTTCTTCTTAACAGGATTTATCGATTAAAGGGCTTGCTTAATTGGCGTTTCACACTCCTAATTTCGGACATCATGCCTGTAATAAAGTGGGGGGTCCTACCTGGTGTATCTCTAACAGTCTTCCGGGAAACGTTCATTAACACTTATTCCGTAATCCATTCAATTTGGTTTAGGTACGCAAGGATAGGCACTTCTACACACATTAGGTAACAAAACAGAAAATTATTACCCGGCCAAGCAAATTACTTTCTCGAAGTTACACATTTCGAATTAACCTCCTCTGAAACAGACAAAAACCAAAAACCCATGCTTTCTCTCGCTCAAAGTACTTTGTTTTTTAACATGTTAATATGGACATTGCAAATTACGATCAGGGAAGCTTAATAATGTTATAATTCAAATCATTCACTTTGCTTAGAACTTCAAAGGGTCCCAAAAACTTTATTCTGTTAAACGAACCTCTTACACCCTGTTGACAAAACCATTACTTTAATCTCCAGGAAACAAAGAATCTTTCCTTACTTTTAAATCATCAAGAGACTTTCATCGTTACTTTGACTCTTCAGTAAATTACTCCTTTTTGCTATTTCCACATTCGTAAAAGCTTGCCCTTACCATCATGAACCTGAAAATCAGCAACTATTTCCACATAGCGCGGCCCATACCACCCAAACCCAAACTTATTTAACAAGTCTAATTGGGGGGGGGACCCCCCCTCTTACTGTTATGAGGCAAACACAAGTTTGAATGGAGGGCAAACTTGTTTCGACTCATTTGGCATAGAGCGTAACTGCAAACAACAAATAAGGAAGATAGGTTCTTTCCCACAAACCAACCTTTTCATTGGCACAATCTTCCGAATCATTGCCTTGCAAAGTTTGGTTGGAACCTTTCCACAACTCCCTGTGAACTATGGAATGGGTATGGAGTAGATGGGTTTATGCTCAATTCCAAAATTCTTAAACTGCTGCAGCAATAATTTTGGATAATACAAAAATTTGTTCCACGATCAGAACTTGGATGGTTTTAGGAAGACCAAAACCTAGAAAAAATCAAGTGATCAAATGTTATTGGCAATGACCCTAGCTTTCTTTTGGGGACTTTCAGAGGATAGCCTCGGGATTATCTTACGTTTAAAGCCTGTCTATGATAGTTAAGGTTTTACATACTCAGACCCCTACTTTCGAAACGAGGGTAAGGGAACCCACTACAGCAATGGACTACATGTTCGAATGTTCCTTTCCTAAGGCAAGGAATGGGAGAAAGGGGAGCCTTAGGAATTACCATATTAGGTTTACCAGAAAATTTGGCATTGGTGACACGTCTTACAATTTTATTCTTGACATCTCTTTTCAGACCTTTTCCAATAGAAATTTTTCCTAACCTGGTCAAAGGTTTTAGTAATACCCAAGTGACGAGCAAAGCAAATCAAGCATGAGCTTTCTTAATAGTTACCATTTCTGAATTTAGAAGGTACAACAATTAACCTAGTGCTTCAACGAAATTTCCCTTTCCCTCCGTTTTCGAATAGGAACAATTACTTTAATAAAGAACGTTCATTATCCACTTCATAAATCCACTCCTTTACCCTCTTCCCAACTTAATTTTAATTTTAATTTTAAATTTTAATCCACAATCCTCCCATTTTGAAACCTTTTACTAAGTCATCTCTATTCCAATTCATTACTTCTTCAGAGCAAATAGAGTTTATTGTTACTTACGTGGGCACCAATGGAATCTTGGCCAATTAAACAAACCCTTTTGCCCCCCAATGTCAGGATGCTCAACTTCAAAACCGGTACTTTTACCTGAACCTAGTTTTTTTTTGACACAAGCACAGTTTCAGGTTTAGGTACTAACCACCTGTGGGATTGATAAAAACTGTAGGATTACAAGCTATACTTTACCTTGAGCAAGATCATTTGCCAAAACCAAAAGCAAATCCAACCTCAGGTATGGGGAGAGAGAGGGGAGTATCAATAACTTGCAAACTTAGACTCGCCTTCGGCGGGCAACAATGTCTGAAAAAACAAAAAAAATATAGTTCAACTACCGGAACAAGATATTCCACTCGTTTCCCAACCCTTAACCTTAAAAGCTTATGCTCATTCAACCACTTACTGCCCCCTGGGAATGGCGTTTCCGTAGAATTAAAGATTGAGGAAGACCCTTGGTATCTCCTAAGGTACATTGACATTATGGACCCTCTTGCCAATTTTCACAAGTGTGCTGAATTTTACCTTGAGATTTAAACCACCAATTCAAAGTCCGGTCATCCACACCTGTTTTTACATTAAACGAAGCATGACAGAATCCTTCTTAGGACACCCTTAGCAAGCTATCATGCCCATTTTTCCCACAACGAAAAGCAAGTTAACCCTGCCCTTGGTACTTAGATTTAAAATGCTTTTGGGGAGAAGTAGGACCAACTTAAATTAATTACCATCATTAGCAGTTACGTTAAACCCCTGTAGGCAACTTTACCAGTTTCATACGCTAGTTATATTTACCCTTTAGCAGCAAGGCTTAGAATAAACTACGTGTGTTTTTAAACACGTACTCATCAAGTCCTTAACCGAGCAAGCACTCGCTAAATTGTCCCAATTTTCTTTTCATTTTTAAGAAAAATACACAAGGTCTTTAGGTAAAATTGTGGCTTAACAGTTTTTCCAACTAAGATTCAACTGTAACACAATCTAGCATACTCACTCTTGAACATCGCTGGATCTCAACCAATTTTCAAAACTGCTTCTCCATTTCACGAGGCAAACCTCCACAAAGTTTTGATTGGAGGATTTTCGACTGTCACGAAACTTTACTCTGTAGGCTTCAGGAACCATCTCATAAATCCTTAAAATGGCTCTTCTTTTCACTTTAGCATAATCTTGACTATCTTCCAACGAACAGAGAAGCCCAAGCCTTTTAGAGCCTTCCCGAAAAAGCGAGTCTGAGCCATGGAATGCCCACCCCCTATCCTCACTCCACTTGAAAAATTTGCCGCTACCTTCTCAAAAAGCTTATGAAAAATTCCTAACGACGCACTCGAGTCAAACTTTGGTACGTACTTCCAAACATACTGGGAATCTTTCATTACCTCCAGAAATAAGGAGATCGGGAACCCCGTCAACCTGGCCAAATTCCCAGGCTCATGATTCACCCGTTTCTGCTGTTCATTTTCTAACTGCTTCATAACTAAGTTCCATGTTCACCGCCGCCTTCTGTTCAATCTTCAAACTCGAGTTTTTTCAAATCCAGTTTTCAGTCGAAGTTTCACTACCTCACAGTTCTTCGTCGATTTTCTTCCTTTCTTCCCCTAAAAGCGTTGAAGTCAAAGTCCACTCCCATCCGGAGCAAAATGCGCTATTGATACCTTTCCTTATGTCATCATTAGTAACTACTAACCGTAAACTCCAACTGTAAATAATCCGACACAAACCAGCAGTTCCGACTTTGTTTTAATAGTAAAACAATTTAACTACGCCAAGCGTCTCTTCCTAAGAAAAAAACGAGTCGCATCGTCATTAGTTTTCAATTCCCATGTTTTTACCATTAATTACACCATCCCAAACCTAATGACACTGCTGAAGAATCCCGCTGGAGGATGCCACAAATATGTTACGGAAGCGAATTCTTAAATACTTTGAAAAGTTTACTGCCGCCAAGATTCAGGCGCATAAACTATTTTAATTTAATGTAATGGCCTTTTTATCATCATTATAATTTATATAGCTTTAGCCTGTAGTATAAATAAGGATCTTCAGTAGAAACAAAAATTAGAGTGAAATAAGCAAACATTACGAAAACATTTTAAATAATTATTAAAAAAAAAAAACCCAATCAAACAAACCTTATTAAATGAAAACGGTTACAAAACCATCCAAGTGGGAAAAGTTACAATAGGTTAACTAGGCAATGAAAGTTCGGAAGTTACAGTTTCTTAAAACGGACAGGTGAGGCCAAGTATTTGATATAACTTAATAATACTGATCCAAATGGATCAGGGGGTACACCCCACGGGAAACATCTGCAAGAGGGTACAAATCACCGTGGTTGCTTCACCAACAAATCCAACAAACAGGGCTAACTTCCCTCGTTGAGACCTAATCCTTATTAAAAAAAACCTATAAACATCGGTCCGGGAATATATACCGTTGGGCAACGTTCATTAGGCATTCAGCTTCCAACAAAGCGCAGCTTTCTCCATGAAATTCCTGCTTTACACTCCCCGTAGCCAACGATGCACGAGTTCCCAGGTTCGACCACCGAAAGTATAAGCCAAAATGTCAAGCGCGCAACAAACACACAAACTACTTAGCAACGTCCACCCTCTTCTACTGCAGGAGTTCCGTGTCCCGCCTGAAGTATACCTTCACGCCTCCAACGTCACCTGCCAGAGTAACAGTCAATATTGACATATAATTAGGGCAACTATGGTATTTGTTAGAATAGGTAACTAACCCAAAGCAGTAGTTTTGGAAAGAAAACTATTCCTATACAAACTATCCACGGGATCGTAAAAAACACTCCATCCGAAATAGGACGTTTGGGTGGTATGATTGGTGGCAGGTAGTTGCCAGCTGCTCCGGTTATTAGGTGATGGTATGGTTCTCTCAGGTACAAGTGATCCTCACTCCGGGTGGGGGCGAGTTTTTCCGTGTTGGCGGGCTCCCTGCAGTTCAGGAACTTAGGTTAATGTTTTTTCAGGTGTTGCGGCTTTCGGAGTTATCAGGGGATGGCTGGTCAGGGTATTTGGGGAGGTTAACGTTGTAGGTTGCTTCAACCTCTGTTCCTTGGAATCCAGTTTGGGTAGATCTGGCGTCGCCTTATGCACCGAATTCGGTCATCAGGTCTTCAGGATAAGGCAATCTATGCGAATGTTTTCACATCAGCGGGTGGGGGCTCGGCCTCAGGTAGGTTTGGCTTCCGGATTTGGAACCACCCAGTATTTGGCAGTGGCCAATAAACTCCATGAGCTGCGTCGGCTCTCAAAGGAGAGAGTGTTTCTTTCACAATCGTTACGGTTTGGTGGCAGGAATTCTACCTGGATTGATTGGCTAGGAGTTCCAGGTATAGGGATTTGTTGAGTTCCCCCTCCTTTGCCAAGGTCGGGGTAAGTTGGCAGATTCATCCTGTCTCTTCGTCCTGCTGCCTCCTTCCACGATCGAAGGAAGGAGCCTGATAGGGAGACGTTGTTGGAGGAAAAGAAATCTCTATCGTGTGGAAGAGAGGTTTTCTCCAAGCAGAAGAAAGGGAATTATAAGAGGACCTGGTTAGAATTTATTCATGGTTTATTTTCCCTCAGCAAGAGTGGCGGAGGTATCCAGTACACCTTAGTCAGGCAATTGTTCGAGGGAATTAGAATTTCACCACGAAAACTATGGTACCGTCACACATCCTGTAAGTTACATTGGTTTTGGTCAGGTGGGGAGCAGTCCTTAACGAGAGGCAGGACGCTGGGTCGACTTCAATAGTTGGGTTGGGGAAAGGTAGGATTCTTCTCTAACTTCACCCAGGTAAAACAAAACAAGAAAACGTGTATTGGAGTAGCCGGTAACCCAGTTGCGTTCAGGTACAAGAAGGTTCCCCTGAATGAATCTGTGTAAGAGGCTCTTTGGTGAGAGTCCCCTCGTCGTCTAGGCAGGTAGGAATCACTTTAAGAGAAGCAAACCATTTTGAAGGACATCTTTTCGGAACCAGTCCTGAAGTCTCTCACATTTGATGTGGATGGATGTTGTCTGGCTTCATGAGCTTCTTGAAAAGAGACGGGGTTTCGTTCTGTCGGATCCCGGGTTTCTTTTGCGAACAATTTAATCACATCGGTTTTCGATGGGATTTGGCCTCATCAAGCAAATATCTCAGCGGCCGGTACCAACCTTTATTGGTTAGGGGAAGGAAGAGAAGAAACTTATTACTTGAGTCATCTTCCCAACCCCCTCCCCCACCTATTTTCCCAGAATATCCACCCAAGAGGGGCCCTGTTTCAAGGGCGCCTCCGTTGCACCCTCTGCGGGACAGGACTCTTCAGAGAGGACGAGACGAGGTTTGCTGGTTATAGAAAACTTCATCGATTCAACATCGTCAGTAACGTCCGCAACAGGCGGGGATGATACAGGTTGGTTGTGCACAAGGTTTCAGGTCCCCCGAAGGTGCGCGTTTCTTATACCCGTCACCCTTGGTAAGCATAACAGTTCTCGGGTCCATCCGTTAGAGGTCCCCCTGAGAAGGTGCGGTTTTCCGCTAAGGCTTCCCCAACGGTAACTTCTAAGCCACAGCAAGCGACGAGGGGTTTTCGAGCAAGTAGGGTATGTTTGCCCATTGTCGACACCAGTAGGAGGAGTCCTTGGAACCACTTCGCGAACATCTTGGGAAGAAGTGGGAGGGGTGCAAGAGTGTTGGGTTGATTGGAGGTCCTGAGATTGGATACAAGAATTCCTTTCCGTTTCATGCCTCCCCTATCCGATGTTCCTATTCAACCTGGCCAGTTATTCCATCGGGGATAATGGTCCTTGGCACCGAGATTCCCGGTTGACTTTTAGAGAAGGGAGCGGTAAGAGCCTGCCTCCCCCTTCCGCCAGGGTTTTAACAGCCGGATTTTCGTTGACTGCCAAGGCAGGAGGGTTCATGGTAATTGATTATATACTTGTTGGGTCCTCAATCAGCTGGTTTGGTTTCTACTCCACATGGAAACTTCCCAATGCTGTGCTGAGCGGTCAGTTCTGGAGAGATGGACTGGGTTGATTTTGGTGGACCTTCAGGGACGGCCGATTTTCCAGATTTCCTGTACATCAGGAATCTCGGAAGTTTAAATTCCAATTCTTTCGGGTCCATCTGGAAACTTTCCAGTTCAAAGTCCTATGCTTCGGGCTGGACTTACTGCATCTCCAGGGGTTTTATGAGTGGCGGTTAATTTTCTCCAATATCTGCGATAATGCATCATCGGGGATTCCAGAATGACAGGGTTATCTTGACAATTAGCTCATTCAGGCCTTCGTCCGAGAGGGAAGGAAGGTGGAAAGCCAAAGGATTTCCTGTTACAAAACTATGTCAAAATTTAGGAAATAAGAATCAACTTTGAGAAGAGTTCCCTGTCACCTATCACAAGTTAAACAAAATCATATCTAGGTATGCACGAATTCAGACTTTGTCGTCTGAGGGGTTTTCTAACACAAGAGTGGAGTGTTTATCTATCCTCAGTTCAAAACTAGAAAGCTTCAGGTCACGAAGGAGGGCTCAACCAGTTTTTTTTTTCAGTGGGGAAGCAAATGGAGGAAAGTTTGTTGGGGAGAATGTCGTCTCTCTCTCGTTTTATTGTTCTAGTACTACGGATGCGCCTCAACTGCAGGCATGGTTCTCATGGAATCTTTTTAGGACTTTCGGGAAGAGAGCGCAGTGGTAGTTGGTTTGGGATGATTCCTACAATAGAGGATCTTCGGTGATGTCAGAAGAATCTCTCCTGACGGCCATCGGCGTAAGGTACTGGCCCTTCCGATTCCGGGACCGTTCATCAGTACACAGATGCCTCGGTATCAAGGTTGGGGGTGTAACCTTAGATGAAACTCCGGCCAAGGGCCTTTGGATGGGATCTTGATCAGGACGAATCAATAAATTACCGCAATGTTTGAGAGTGGTAGAGTAAGGCACTAACCACGGTCGGGGAAAAAGCGGTTTAGCGCTCTTCTCGGACATCGTGGATGGCGTTTATGTTTACATTATTGATTGAGAAAAAAACATGGGGAACAAGGTCGGCAAAGCTTAATAAAATGATACAACAGAGGATACTTCGATGAGGTGTGAATCTTAACAGGATTTTCCTCTCCTTCCCCAGGTTCATGGTAGGGAAACTAACCGTATTGGCAGATGCATTGAGTCAGTCACGGAGAAAGTACTATGGGGCGAGCGGATGTTTAGTACAAGAGGAGTACAGCCTTCACTAAAGAGATGGCCGGCTGCAGTAGAACCTTTCGCTACCAAAATTGAAATTTTCAACCTTTCAATCTACTTCTCTCCCAGTTGCAGACCCCATGTCCGCGCGGGGGACAGATGTGATGCTCAACTTTGTAGGACAACCTCCAGGTGTATGCTTTTCCCCCCTTCTGGGTTAATACATCAGGTTATTAGGCAAGCTAAGAAGCAGCACGGGGGACTCAGATGGACTCTAATTAACTCCAACCCTTTGGCCCCAGAGACCGTGGTTTCACCTATCTTACCTAAAAAATGTTTAGAGGAACCTCCCCTGTGATCCTTCCTGGAAAAGGGGAGATATACTCCAGACAACCCCATTTTTCCATTATTAGTCATCAGAACCTGCACGTTGCTTGAACCTAGCTTGCATGGAGACCTATCCAACAAGCGGCCCCGCAGTACGTGCTCTTCACGGAAGTGGGCTCACCAGCTTTCCCTATGTCTAAGAAAGTCTACTATGGGAAACTCTTATCAAAGTTAGGTGGGACAATGTACAATGGAGCTGGTGTAGGAAGGAGGACAAATAGCATCTATTGTCCTACCATTGCAAAAGATTGCGGATTTCCTCCTGTTCCTCATGGAAACACAAGTTGTCCTACTCGGACTATAACAAGATAAACTAGGTCGTATGCTGAGATAGTACGTTCCGGTTTTCATTTCTCGGGAATTGTATAACAGCAGGGTATTGCAATGGGTCGCCCTAAGTTACTTAAATGAAATCCATAAGTGAGTATTGATATTCCCTCACAAGACGTTGTCCCTTTGCTATGTAACGTTAACAGAACTTGTTGAAATGTACCAAATTGATTTTATTCTCTCATTACAGATTCCAGCCAGAGCTGAACCACAGAAGGTACAACCGATGCTCTTTATCCTGGAGGAGGGGCCGTTGCGCTTCTGGTAACAAAAGATTTTTCATTTTCCTCTAAATCTTGGGAGCAAATTTTACTCGTGGATGCAAAGGGGTGAGGGGGGGGGGGGGGGGCGGGGAAAGAGGGTGGCATGAAGGGAAGGACCAATTCTTTTATGGGGGCGTGGTTATAAAAAAGGTTTCAAGAACCACTGCCTTAAAGGAAATTCATGGACATCTTCATATGGTATAACGAGAAAATGGAAGAGGAAACAAAAGGGATTGGCAAAGTTATTATAACCTAAACGTTGACCCGTGGGGGCGGGGGAGGGGGTGAGGGGGAGGGAATAGTAACGTGCGGTGGTTGACCTGGACTCTTTATGTGGGCAACCAAGCAAGAGTTTGAGGACCCCAAATTTACATACACGAGGACAACATGAAAATGGGATGCAGGAGAGATGATCGGAGAATTATGGAAAAATGCAAAAGCGCCTGGAGAGATATGAGTTGACCGTTTTGATGAACCATTTTGACAAAACCCAAAACTTTTTCTCAATCTTATTAATCATTATATTATTATAAGTCTTTTTCTTTTTGGTCTATCACAGTCCTCCAATTCGACTGGGTGGTACTTATAGTCTGGGGTACCGGGCTGCATCCTGCCTCCTTAGGAGTCCCCATTACTTTTCTCACTATGTGAGCTGTTTCGAGGAGCACACACTTCTGCATGAGTCCTGGAGCTATAGTCCAGCCCCTAGTTTTTCCAGGTTCCATTTCAGGGATCTTGGAATCGTGCCTTCTAGTGTTCCTATGATTATGGGTACAATTTCCACTGGCAGGTCCACCGTCCCATATCCTTCTTATTTCTATTTTCAAGTCTTGATACTTATCCATTTTTACCTTTTCTTTCTCTTCCAACTCTGGTGTCCCATGGCATTGCGACATCAATGAGTTATTATTATTATTATTATTATTATTATTATTATTATTATTATTATGCAGGAGATGAAGCCTATTCATGTGGAACCAGTCCATCGACTCGAAATTCGATAAGTTACCAAAGAATATGAAGGTATTCTTTTCCTACACCAATTTAATCCGTGCTTGGCGGTGGGTATGCAATAAGTTTTACTTCTTTCAAACAGAATTAGGGTCGCGTCGAGATAGTCCTCTTTGATTGTAGAATAAATTAGGACAAAATTGCTGTTTTTATTTAAACTAATATATTATAACCTCTTAGTTGTTATTATAAAAACTGGTATTCGTGTATTCAAATTGACAGCAGATTAGCATCCTTTTATCACTCGCTAGCAAAGCATTTCATAGTTCCCATGCAATGACTGAGTAACTGAACAGTTATTGTATTTAATGAATGTATCAAAATAAAGATAATTCAATTCGCTTCGGTGCTACTGCTTAACCAAGGAAGATGTATAACCAGGTAGATCATTTTTACTCACTGCACAGCCGTTTCAAATGGTATAAACTCTCTCTCTCTCTCTCTCTCTCTCTCTCTCTCTCAGACCATCCAAGATTGGAAGATGCAATAGCAGTTCTCTGAGGGACCTGGGGAAACCCGAACGAGCTGTACGAGCTGTAAGATAAGGGAAGGCTCTCTCTCTCTCTCTCTCTCTCTCTCTCTCTCTCTCTCTCTCGTGCTCGCTTTGCTCGCGTGCAGGGATAGAGTTTCATTTGAAATATTTTGGGAATAATGACATTAATCCAAAGAATATAAAGAATATACAAACCACGCATTTTCTTGTAGACTGTTTTCACGGCGAATTCTCTAAATCCCGACAAGCTGCTACGGACCAGGTAAAGCAGGCATTTTTTCAAGCTGCATGAGCTGCTGCAGGACTGCATGTTATTCCGCGGCTTCAGGAATTCTCAGACAAATGCAAATGATGCCCCAACTGTGTGTGTGTGCGTTTGTGGGTGTGTGCTTGGGCAGAGAGAGACTTTCCTTGATGTATCATAACAAACCCTTGTGACAGTCAACCATTCATCTCAGAGTTTTTCTTGTCATTCGCACGACTGTCTATCTGTTATACGGGTCTTTGTGGATTTCGCTTTTGTATTCAGAAG
>NC_061104.1:44403405-44405905 GCF_015104395.2 Macrobrachium nipponense
CGAACAGGACCAATTATTTGGGGAGACTCAACAGCCAATCAATCAATAACGCCGTGTTGAGTCTTGTTAAAGGGCATCCTCTGACCCAAGTGAGTGCTCCTTTCAGTGTCACTGTAGTAGATTCCCATCACCCGTGCATGTGATGTCTAGGCCATTCCCTTACGACGCTCCTGATTGGTTGTAGATAAGCCAGTCATAGAGCTGAAAACTCTCAGTCTCTCAAGAGAGTTCACATAGGCAGGATGTATGTTCCATATCTGCTGAGGGATAGTTTTGAAAATATCCCTCAGGAGAGGTGAAACATACATCCTGCCTGTGTGAAGTCTCTCGAAAGACTAAGAGTTTCCAGCCCAGTGATTGGCTTATCAGCAGCCAATCAGGAGCGCCGCAAGGGACTGGCCTAGACATCAGATGTACAGTTGATGTGAATCTACTATTGTGACAGATTACGAATTCGATGGAGTAGTTTTTCCTGCAGGTGACTTTTACAGCATTTCATTTTTTAGTTCAGGGCAGGACTCCTTAATGTCAAAAATCCACGGACTATAAAGTAGTGTCATTTCTAAATGTTGTAAACAAGCAAGCCAGTAATTTAACCCTGTTGTTCGTTTTGCCAAGAATAAAATCCAGTTGAAATGAATTTATTCTGCAAATTGCGAGATGATCAATGAAGATTTACGAGCCTCAGTGGCGTGGTCGGTATGGTGTTGGCGTGCCACCTAGGTGGCCGCGAGTTCGATTCTCGGGCATTCCACTGAGTTGTTAGAGATGGGTATTTTTGGTGATAGAAGTTCACTCTCGACGTGGTTCGGAAGTCGCGTAAAGCCGTTGGTCCCGTTGCTGAATAATCTCTGGTTCCATACAAACAAACAATTAACGAAGATACGAACGAAAATAATCCTACCATAAGCAGCACAGTCCTTCTGTGGAGCAAGCTTTACTTTGTATCTTCCAAAAGTTTCACAATTATTTTATAAAAATATCCCTCTTTTTAGAAACATGGATACAATCACTCTAACATAACTATGACCTATAAACAATTCGATCAAACTGAAGGATTATTTCCTTTTAATTGTCTCCTTACAGACTTTGGCCAACTCCATTCCAGAAGCATTCGACCCCTTCGATGGCACCAGCATCGGTCCTTCCTTGCTATACCCCGCCCTGAGGGACATGTGCCCAGGAAATCTGACCAACAGCACACACACAAGAAGCCTGTCAGATGCTTTTAACGAAGATGAGGTCTCCGCCTACTTGGAGGACATTTCGCCCTACCTGCAAACCCCGGAAATATGCTCTGATGTAACCATTTTCCCTCAGAAAATGTTTTATCCTATCGGCCTCGATTACAAGACGGGAGAGAGATTCCTTTTGTTCCTAGGCGGTCATGGTTACGGAGAAAAATTCTTGCGTTTTTCAAAAGCTTACATTTTGCATCTTTCTAATTCGCTGACTGAGCAGAATATTGCGCAAACTGGGGGAGACTCGATTCTGGAAGAAGTCATGAGGAGAAACTGTCCAGATGTCCACCATTATGTGAGAACAAATGTCGGCCACCTGAGATAAAAATCGCTTCAGTATACTATATTAACACATTTCTCGCAAACACTAAACAATGATCTATTCCTAATGATACCAAGAATTGATAAATAAGGCTTAAAAAACGTTACAGGTGATCTGGAATTGGTAGTATTTTATGTGCATGAGCTACCTTCAACTTTTCTTCATATGGCTCTGCACATCCTTTCTCTCTCTCTTTCCCAATTGTTCTAAGCTCAAGAATGATCCTGGTGACTTTGTTTTTATACGATACCTGAATTTCTTAATGATGTTTTATGTGTTTCATTAATGTGATGTGTTGTACCATTTCATCGCAAGAATGCGAGCAAACAACTTTCTTTCCTGGATCCTTCCATAATTATATATATATATATATATATATATATATATATATATATATATATATATATATATATGTGTGTGTGTGTGTGTGTGTGTGTGTGTATATATATATATATTTATATATACAGGCGGTCCCCGGGTTACGACAGGGGTTCAGTTCTTGAGACGCGTTGTAAGCCGAAAATCATCGTAAGCTGGAACATCGTCAAAAATCCTAGGAAAACCTTACTTTTAATGCTTTGGGTGCATTGAAAACTATGTAAACTGCATTCTTATGGCATTTTTCATCACAAAAAAACCTTCAAATATTGATTATTTTGCATTTTCGGTGTCATATTTCATCTCCCAGATGAGCGTTGTAGGCGTCGTAACCCTGGAACATGCGTCGTAACCTTGGAACATGCGTCATAACCCTGGATATAACGTCTATTGACAAGCGTCGTAACCTCAGAACATCGTAAGCCGACACTGTCGTAACCCGGGGACTGACTGTATATGTATATATTTTTTATAATATATATATTTATATATTATAAATATTATATATATATGTATATATATATATATTAATTATAATATAAGTTTTGTAATGCAATTA
>NC_061104.1:44411692-44416692 GCF_015104395.2 Macrobrachium nipponense
TCCCAATTCCTTGGATCTGACCTGAAGCATCAGAAACTATTCCATTATGATAACTTATGTAATGTCAGCATAATCTAGAAAACGCTGTGACAAAAACCTAGATGTGTTAGTGCACTGCAGTTTAGGTATACGTATGTCACTACAATGTACTTGGAAGCCTAGAAGGCAAAAATATAAGTGTGAAAATAAACTGTCTCTGAAGAGGTCCTTTGGAGGAAGACGCTATTGGCCGAATTCATTCCATTTTTAGTTTTCTGTAGAAGAAAACTTTTGAGATGACTTTTCCTGTCCGTCCTCAGATCTCCAAATCTACTGAGGCCAGAGGGCTGCAAATTGGTATGTTGATCATCCTCCCTCCAATCATCAAACGTACCAAACTGCAGCCTTCTAGCCTCAGTAGTTTTGATTTTGTTTAAGGTTAAAGTTAGCCATGATTGTACGTCTGGCAACGCTATGGACAGGCCAACAACAGGACCACGGATATATAGATCTATTTTCGGGGCCCTTGATGACATGCTGTACAGAAAACTGGACTGCCTTTTACTTATTTTATATGACCCTGTAGATAAGTAGTGCTATCAGTGCACCTCACGTGGTGTACTGCAGGCACTATTAAAGGGTGTTTGCAGCGTCCCTTTTAGGCCCCTGGCTGCACCCTATTTTTATCCTATTCACCCAATTCCTGCTTCCTTTCTTTAATTTTAGCGTCCATCACCCAGTGGATATGTGGGGGTGTTCCCAGTTCAATCTGTTAGATTTTTGTCCTTCCTTTTCTTTATTTTACGGAGCTCTTTATCTTGCTGTCCAACTCTTCCAACTCCCTCATTTCACTCTCTTGGCCGCAGAATGGCCCGAAAGTTCCCCTGTGCTTGACTTGGCACCCTAAATTTCATAAATCAATCAATCTTTGCCTTTTTGACTTCGACGGGTCTGAATTGATAAGTGTACGTCTTCAGGCTATATACAACGTACACAAAAACACACACACACACACATGATTTGTGTGGTTAATCCAGACAGCAGGGAATGGTTACATGTCCATCCTTCCTGGGTCAACTGTCACCTGCATACCAATAGAGGCTTACTGCCACAGCTACTACATATGCTTTGTACTATATATATATATATATATATATATATATATATATATATATATATATATATATATATATATATATATATATATATATATATATATATAGATAGATAGATAGATAGATATATACATGTAAGACATCCTATGTCCATATTTTACCAGTGAATCATCAGGAGTACAAAAGGAAGCGCTCAAAAAAATATGGTTGCAACATCCAAATAGCAATTCATGGACCTTTTATCTTCATATTGTACTGTTGTATTATAGTAAAAGACATTTATATATATATATATATATATATATATATATATATATATATATATATATATATATATATATATATATGTATATATATATATATATACATATATACATATATATATATATATATATATATATATATATATATATATATATATATATATATATAATACTTCTAGGGCACAATTTTTCACAGATACAACATTCATTGAATAGAATGGCTTTCTCACTGTTAACCAGCTTTTTTGAAATTGCTTCATATTTTCTAATTATTTTCTTTACTTCATTGTTCAGGTTACTAATGGACACATAATGGGGTTCTTCCATTTACTCCAGTATTTTTACACGCGACAGCTGTTTCGTCAACCTATACGTATTGACGTTATCAAGCGTACTGATACAAATATGTTGTTGTTTAAGATTAAGCTGGCCTTGTGCCAGCACGGGCTCTTGCTCACAGAGCAGCCCGTAATACAAATATGAGCCTACATGCGTTTTGTGACGTCATGAGGACGGAAAGGTAGTACAATTGCCAGATACCTAGTTTTAAGTATTTACAAAAGACTATAGTGAAACATAAAATAAGACAAATAAATAAATATGTTTACAACAGAAATTATATAAAAAGTTGAAAGTAAGTTATTATATAACATTATACAAAAAAAATTTTTATATATATATAATTACATATATGTTTAATTCACTGAATGTCAGTGTTGCGCTCCTGTCCGCATGTGGTGGTTTTGTTCCACGCGGTTGAAGGGCTGCCTCCTACATGAGGGCAAGGATCGGTCTGCCTCACGTTGGATGTTAAGGTTGGGGCGTTGCATAGCGATGCTGACAGCTTCTGATATCAATAAACGATTGTAGTTGCCTTCCTTGTGTATTATTTTGGTATTTGTGAGAAGTTCTTGTAACGATGGTTTTTTATTGTGGGTATCCACAAAGTGCTGATGAATGGCTCCTTGGTTTCTGTGGGCCTGCATGCGACATTTGAGTGTAGTGGTTGTGTGTCCGATATAGCATTTTTGGGGGGACTGACATTGCTCGTCAGCACAGACAAACTTGTATACTATATCAGATTTAACCTCTTTCTCCGTCGATGGGGCCGTACTATTTTTCATTACCAATGAGGCCGTAAGGTTTGGTTTGCAGTGAATCCTTGCTGTTATTTTGTTATATGGCGCTAGGGGGGTGGTTCCTCTTCGCAGTATACCAAGGATGGCTTTCCTTTCATCTTCGTGGTGTTTGTTGTATGGTATCTGATGGTATATCACTATTTCTTTGTTTTTGTCTTGTGTGTTGTTCCTCGGGGTCGGGTTATGGAAAGCCTCTAATCTCTTTTTGACAACTTGCTGGATCATGTCATCTGGATAGCCGTTATTTGTGAGCAGCTGTTGAACTCTGTTATGGCGCGTTTTATGTATGCATTTACCACAGATCGTTTATGCCCTGATGCAAACACTGTAAAATAAGACCTCGAAGTGCACTTCAAAACATTTGTAAAATACCTTTATATGCAGTTGGAACTTCTCACTTAAAAAGAAAGGCCTGTTCCAATCTTCAACATCTTCAACACTTTCATGGGCGCCGTCACAAAAATAATAATAATAACACTAGGCTCAGATTCCACAAACAACACATACATTACTAATTGAGTGACCAAACTCATATATGAACGTGAATTACATTACGGTAATGAAACATTCTCGCTCGCTCACTCGCAAGAGAGAGAAGAGATTTGAGAGAGAGAGAGGGAATTGAGAGCGATGCATGCAGCTGTCTCAAAAGCGAATGTCTAGTTTTATATGCGCAAATATGCGTATCAGGGTGAATGGATGTAGTTGAGTGTACAAGTCCGAGACGAAAACATATCACGTCATCTGCGTTTATGTATGTATATGAACAAGGCCCCCTTGTTTCGTTACAGGACCGAAAAATAAAAAAAATAATTAGCTGGCTAAGGCCTTCTCAAGATGTGAATAACAACCTTCTCTTGAGGCTTATAAGTTCTTACTCTTTCTCTCTGTCTTACGTACGTTTCAAAATGAAAAGTTGCACTACTTAACACATGTTTTCTTTAAATGTGGGAATCTGAACACAAAAACATACATTTCACAATATTATACACAGTTTCTGAGGTGAATTAATCATATTACCAGAATTATAATTGCATTACAAAACTTACATTATAAGAATATATATATATATATATATGTATATATATATATATATATATATATATATATATATATATATATATATATATATATATATATATATGTAATTATGGAAGGATCCAGGAAAGAAAGTTGTTTGCTCGCATTCTTACGATGAAATGGTACAACAGATCACATTAATGAAACACCTAAAACATCATTAAGAAATTCAGTTATCGTATAAAAACTAAGTCACCAGGATCATTCCTGTCCTTAGGAAAATTAGTAGAGAGAGAGAGAGAGAGAGAGAGGAGAGAGAGAGAGAAATGAGTTTAGTATTATTCTGAAGCGATTTTTATCTCAGGTGGCCGACATTTGTTCTCACATAATGGTGGACATCTGGACAGTTTCTCCTCATGACTTCTTCCAGAATCGAGTCTCCCCCAGTTTGCGCAATATTCTGCTCAGTCAGCGAATTAGAAAGATGCAAAATGTAAGCTTTTGAAAAACGCAAGAATTTTTCCCCGTAACCATGACCACCTAGGAACAAGAGGAATCTCTCTCCCGTCTTGCAATTGATAGGATAAAACATTTTCTGAGGGAAAACGGTTAAATCAGAGCATGTTTCGGGGGTTTGCAGGTAGGGTGAAGTGTCCTCCAAGTAGGCGGAGACCTCGTCTTCGTTAAAAGCGTCTGACAGGCTTCTTGTGTGTGTGCTGTTGGTCAGATTTCCTGGGCACATGTCCCTCAGGGCTGGGTATAGCAAGGAAGGACCGATGCTGGTGCCATTGAAGGGGTCGAATGCTTCTGGAATGGAGTTGGCCAAAGTCTGTAAGGAGACAATTAAAAGGAAATAATCCTTCAGTTTGATCGAATTGTTTCCAAGTCATAGTTATGTTAGAGTGATTGTATCTTGTTTCAAAAAAGAGGGATATTTTTATAAAATAATTGTGAAACTTTTTTTTAACCTAAACACGTTTGATGACATATAAAACACGTATGGAATAAGACCTGTTAGAAATTAATATTCATTTTGACCTCTGTTGGAACAACGTACTGTAGGGTAAACTGCAGGTCCTTATGAAGTGTTATCAATCTCAACAACATAAACTTTGTATTATGGCCTTGGTTATTACAGTCTGCAGTTGAAACTGTTCTTGTATACTTTAGGTCATTTATATGATTGTTACGTAGACAGGACTCAAATAGGACGTGACAGCCTTCTTGGAAGATACAAAGTAAAGGCTGCTCCACAGAAGGACTGTGGTGCCTATGGTAGGATTATTTTCGTTTGTATCTTCGTTAATTGTTCGTTTGTATGGAACCAGAGGTTATTCAGCAATGGAACCAACGGCTTTATGCGACTTCCAAACCACGTCGAGAGTGAACTTCTATCACCAGAAATACACATCTCTAACAACTCAGTGGAATGCAAAAGAATCGAACTCGCTGCCACAGAGGTGGCACATTAACACCATACCGAC
>NC_061104.1:44421692-44446770 GCF_015104395.2 Macrobrachium nipponense
ATTGTCAGTTGAAGAAAAATCTAAGATTTTTCCTCACTGTCAGATGAAGACAAATCTAAGATTTTTTTTCTAACTGCCAGATGAAGACAAATCTAAAGTTTTTTCTCGCTGTGAGATGAAGAAAGTCTAAAACTTTTCCTCACTGTCAGATGAAGAAAAACCTGATTTTTTTCTCACTGTCAGAAGAAGACAAATCTAAGATTTTTTCTCATTGTCTGATAAAGACAAATCTAAGATTTTTTCCTCACTGTCAGATGAAGACAAATCTAAGATTTTTTTCACGCCATCAGGCGAAGAAAAATCTAAGATTTTTTCCTCACTGTCAGATGAAGAAAATAAGATTTTTTTCCCTCACTGTCAGATGAAAAACCTAAGATTTTTTCTAACTGTCAGATGAAGACAACTCTAAGGTTTTTGCTCACTGTGGGATGAAGAAAAGTCTAAGATTTTTTCTCACTGTCAGATGAAGAAAAATCCAAGATTTTTTCTCACTGTCAGATGAAGAAAAATCCAAGATTTTTTTTCATTGTCAGATGAAGAGAAATCCAAGATTTTTTCTCACTGTCAGATGAAGAAAAGTAAGATTTTTTTCCTTCACTGTCAGATGAAAAACCTAAGATTTTTCTAACTGTCAGATGAAGACAAATCTAAGGTTTTTGCTCACTGTGAGATGAAGAAAAGTCTAAGATTTTTTCTCACTGTCATATGAAGAAAAATCCAAGATTTTTTCTCACTGTCAAATGAAGAAAAGTAAGATTCTTTTTCCCTCACTGTCAGATGAAAAACCTAAGATTTTTCTAACTGTCAGATGAAGACAAATCTAAGGTTTTTGCTCACTGTGAAATGAAGAAAAGTCTAAGATTTTTTCTCACCGTCAGATGAAGAAAAATCCAAGATTTTTTCTCACTGTCAGATGAAGAAAAATCCAAGATTTTTTCTCACTGTCAGATGAAGAAAAATCCAAGATTTTTTCTCACTGTCAGATGAAGAAAAATCCATGATTTTTTCTCACTGTCAGATGAAGAAAAATCCAAGATTTTTCTCACAGTCAGATGAAGAAAAATCCAAGATTTTTTCTCACAGTCAGATGAAGAAAAATCCAAGATTTTTTCTCACTGTCAGATGAAGAAAAATCCAAGATTTTTTCTCACTGTCAGATGAAGAAAAATACAAGATTTTTTCTCACTGTCATATGAAGAAAAGTAAGATTTTTTCCCTCACAGGAAGATGAAAAACATAAGATTTTTCTAACTGTCAGACGAAGACAAATCTAAGGTTTTTGCTCACTGTGAGATGAAAAAAAGTCTAAGATTTTTTCTCACCGTCAGATGAAGAAAAACGTAAGAATTTTTCTCACTGTTAGATGACATTGAATAAAATTTCACGGTGATCCTTAGTTGGAAGATAAAGGATAAGGACTTGCTTGCATACTGACCTTGAACTAGTCTGGGCTGACGGTCCTTCAAAGCAAAAATAGTCACCTGGCGTCCATCGAAGTCGAGTCCACAGGACGTCTGCGTGAAGATAATCGTGTCCTCCTTCGGGGGCCGCCATTTGAGCTTCGAGGGCGTGTCCATCTTCTGGAGACGATACCGAGGACACAGCAAATCGTACCATTCGTCGTCCCTCCGATTCCTGCCATTAAGGGGCTGCTCCGTGAATCTAGCGAGAGGACCGGGAATCAACGTGTTCTCGAAATGGAAGTATTTGAACACGCCCATCAGACAAACAGAACACAAGATGAACCAGGCGTATTTCGTCCTTTGGGATTTTAGGTAGGTGAAGAAATGAGCCGCAATCGTGGATTCCATCACCGCGACTTCGGGTGTTATCTCGTGAAGGAGGTCAAGTTTCACTTGTCTGCAACTTGCATATAAATGCAGTACCAATAAAAGTTTCATTTCATGTGAACCGAAAAGTTGATATAAGCCTTTCTCTTCTGAATACAAAAGCGAAATCCACAAAGACCCGTATAACAGATAGACAGTCGTGCGAATGCCAAGAAAAACTGAGATGAATGGTTGGCTCAATCACAATGGATCGTTGTGTTACATCAAGGAAAGTCTCTCTCTTCCCAAACACACACACACACACAGCTGCGGCATCCTTTAAATTTGTCAGAGATTTCCTGAAGCCGCGGAATAACATGCAGTCCTGCAACAGCTCATGCAGCTTGAGAAAATGCCGGCTTAACCTGGTCGGCAGGAGTTTGTCGGGTTTTGATGCATTCGACAGACTACGCCGTGAAAAGTCTACAAAAACAAATGCATTGCTTGCATATTCTTTGAATTAATGTCATTAATCCAAGAGAGAGAGAGAGAGAGAGAGAGAGAGAGAGAGAGAGAGAGAGAGAGAGAGAGAGAGAGAGAGAGTGTGTGTGTGTGTGTTTATACCATTTGAGACGGCTGTGCACTGACTGAAAATGATCTTTTGCCTAGTTATAGATCTTCCTTGTTTAAGCAGTAGCACCGAAGCGAATTGAATTATCTTTATTTTGATACATTCATTAAATACAATAACTGTTCAGTAACTCAGTCATTGCAAAGGAACTATGAAATGCTTTGCTAGCGAGTGATAAAACGATGCGCTTATGTACACAGGATGCTAATCTGCTGTCAATTTTGAATGCACGAGTACCAGTTTTTATAATAACAGCTAAGTGGTTACGGGGAAGAGGTTATTATCTATCTACAATCAAAGAGGACTGTCTCGACTCGACCCTTATTTTGTTTAGAAGTAAAACTTATTGCATACCACCAGCGAGAGATTTACTGGAATGAGTATACATTTGGTGCGAGGGCAAAACATGTTTGCTTTGCTCCTGAGGCAAGGAGTAAATTGGTGTAGGAAAAGAATACCTTCATATTCTTTGGTAACTTATCGAATTTCGAGTCGATGGACTCGTTCCACATGAAAAGGCTTCATCTTCTGCAAAATAATAATAATAATAATAACAACAACAACAACAACAACAACAACAACAACAATAATAATAATAATAATAATAATAATAATAATAATAATATAATAATAATAATAATAATAATAATAATAATAAGCAAGAAAACAAGGGAGGAACTCAACGAGAAATACAAAGTACAAGAGAGGGGACTAAACAACACAATAGAAGATGTAAAACAGAGGCTTAAGGCCAAAGCACATAAGATCCAACGGTACATGAACAGGAATAAGGGATACCAACAGAACAAACTATTCGGACCAACCAGAAAAAGAACTATACAGCCAACTAAGAGGGGAAGACAACCACCCAGAAATTCCTGAAGCCGAACCAAATAAGAGACTCTGGGAAAACATATGGAGCAATCCGGTATCACACAACAAACATGCAACATGGCTCCAGGAAGTCAGGAAAGAAGGAACAGGGAGAATAAAACAAAGATTCACAGAGATCACGACAGACACAGTCAGACACCAACTAAAGAAAATGCCAAACTGGAAAGCCCCAGGTCCCGATGAAGTCCATGGATACTGGCTCAAAAACTTCAAGGCCCTACACATACGAAAAGCAGAACAACTCCAGCATTGTATCTCAAATCACCAAGCACCCAAATGGATGACCACAGGAAGAACATCCTTAGTACACAAAGACAAGAGTAAGGGAAATATAGCCAGTAACTACAGGCCTATCACCTGCCTACCAATGATGTGGAAGTTACTAACAGGTATCATCAGTGAAAGGCTATACAACTACCTAGAGGAGACAAACACCATCCCCCACCAACAGAAAGGCTGCAGAAGGAAGTGTAGGGGCACAAAAGACCAGCTCCTGATAGACAAAATGGTAATGAAGAACAGTAGGAGAAGGAAAACCAACCTAAGCATGGCATGGATAGACTATAAGAAAGCCTTCGACATGATACCACACACATGGCTAATAGAATGCCTGAAAATATATGGGGCAGAGGAAAATACCATCAGCTTCCTCAAAAATACAATGCGCAACTGGAATACAATACTTACAAGCTCTGGAATAAGACTAGCAGAGGTTAATATCAGGAGAGGGATCTTCCAGGGCGACTCACTGTCCCCACTACTCTTCGTAGTAGCCATGATTCCCATGACAAAAGTACTACAGAAGATGGATGCCGGGTACCAACTCAAGAAAAGAGGCAACAGAATCAACCATCTGATGTTCATGGACGACATCAAGCTGTATGGTGAGAGCATCAAGGAAATAGACACCCTAATCCAGACTGTAAGGATTGTATCTGGGGACATCAGGATGGAGTTTGGAATAGAAAAATGTGCCTTAGTCAACATACAAAAAGGCAAAGTAACGAGAACTGAAGGGATAAAGCTACCAGATGGGAGCAACATCAAACACATAGATGAGACGGGATACAAATACCTGGGAATAATGGAAGGAGGGGATATAAAACACCAAGAGATGAAGGACACGATCAGGAAAGAATATATGCAAAGACTTAAGGAGATACTCAAGTCAAAACTCAACGCCGGAAATATGATAAAAGCCATAAACACATGGGCAATGCCAGTAATCAGATACAGCGCAGGAATAGTGGAATGGACGAAGGCAGAACTCCGCAGCATAGATCAGAAAACCAGGAAACATATGACAATACACAAAGCACTACATAGACTATACATAACACGAAAGGAAGGAGGGAGAGGACTACTAAGTATAGAGGACCGCGTCAACATCGAAAACAGAGCACTGGGGCAATATCTGAAAACCAGTGAGGACGAGTGGCCAAAGAGTGCATGGGAAGAAGGACTAATAAAAGTAGACAAAGACCCAGAAGTATACAGAGACAGGAGAAAGACAGACAGAACAGAGGACTGGCACAACAAACCAATGCACGGACAATACATGAGACAGACTAAAGAACTAGCCAGCGATGATAATTGGCAATGGCTACAGAGGGGAGAGGGAGAGCTAAAGAAGGAAACTGAAGGAATGATTACAGCAGCACAAGATCAGGCCCTAAGAACCAGATATGTTCAAAGAACGATAGACGGAAATAACATCTCTCCCATATGTAGGAAGTGCAATACGAAAAATGAAACCATAACCCATATAGCAAGTGAATGCCCGGCACTTGCACAGAACCAGTACAAAAAGAGGCATGATTCAGTGGCAAAAGCCCTCCACTGGAGCCTGTGCAAGAAACATCAGCTACCTTGCAGTAATAAGTGGTACGAGCACCAACCTGAAGGAGTGATAGAAAACGATCAGGCAAAGATCCTCTGGGACTATGGTATCAGAACGGATAGGGTAATACGTGCAAACAGACCAGACGTGACGTTGATTGACAAAGTCAAGAAGAAAGTATCACTCATTGATATCGCAATACCATGGGACACCAGAGTTGAAGAGAAAGAGAGGGAAAAAATGGATAAGTATCAAGATCTGAAAATAGAAATAAGAAGGATATGGGATATGCCAGTGGAAATCGTACCCATAATCAAAGGAGCACTAGGTACGATCCCAAGATCCCTGAAAAGGAATCTAGAAAAACTAGAGGCTGAAGTAGCTCCAGGACTCATGCAGAAAAGTGTGATCCTAGAAACGGCACACATAGTAAGAAAAGTGATGGACTCCTAAGGAGGCAGGATGCAACCCGGAACCCCACACTATAAATACCACCCAGTCGAATTGGAGGACTGTGATAGAGCAAAAAAAAAAAAAAATAATAATAATAATCACTCATTGATGTCACAATACCGTGGGACACCAGAGTTGAAGAGAAAGAAAAGGAAAAAATGGATAAGTATCAAGACTTGAAAATAGAAAAAAGAAGGATATGGGACCTGCCAGTGGAAATTGTACACATAATCTTAGGAACACTAGAAGGCACGATTCCAAGATCCCTGAAATGGAACCGGGAAAAACTAGGGGCTGGACTATAGCTCCAGGACTCATGCAGAAACAGTGCACACAGTGAGAAAAGTAATGGGGACTCCTAAGGAGGCAGGATGCAACCCAGTACCCCAGACTATAAGTACCGCTCAATCGAATTGGAGGACTGTGATAGACCAAAAGAAAAAGAATTATAATAATATAATGATAATATGATTAGAAAAAGTTTTGTTTGCAAATGTCATCAACGTCACTCATATCTCTCCGGCTTTTCATTTTCCATGGTTCTCGTGTATGTAAATTTGGGTCCTCAAACTCTTCTGGTGCCCACATAAAGAGTCCAGGTCACACCACCACGTACTATTCCCTCCCCCTCACCCCCTCCCCCCCACGGGTCACGTTTAGGATATAACTTTGCCATCCCATTTTCCTCTTTCCATTTTCTCGTATACATATGAGATGTCCATGATTTCCTTTAAGGCAGTGGTTCTTAAACTTTTTATTACCACGCCCCCATAAAAGAGTTGGTCCTTCCCTTCATGCCACCCTCTTTCCCGCCCCCCCCCCCTCACCCCTTGCATCCATGAGTAAAATTTGCTCCCAGATTTAGAGGAAAATGAAAAATCTGTTCCAGAAGCGCACGACCCTCTCCAGGATAAGAGCATCGGTTACCTTCCTTGGTCAGCTCTGGCTGGAATCTGTAATGAGAGAATAAAATCAATTTGCATTTCAACAAGTTCGTTACTTACATAGCAAAGGACACGTCTTGTGAGGGAAGATCAACTCACTTATGATTTCATTTAAGTAACCTTAGGAGACCATGCAATACCCTGCTGTTAGACAATTCCGAGAAATGAAACCGGAACGTACTACTCAGCATAGACCTATATCTTGTTATAGTCGAGTAGGACAACTTCTTGTGTTTCCTGAGGAACAGGAGGAAATCCGCAATCTTTGCAATGGTAGGACAAGAGATGCTATGTCCTTCCTTCCTACACCAGCTCCTGTACATTGCCCACCTAACTTGATAGAGTTTCCTAGTAGACTTTCTTAGACATAGGGAAAGCTGGCGAGCCACTTCCTTAGAGAGCCACGTACTGCGCGCCGCTTGTTGGATAGTCTCCATGCAGCTAGGTTCAGCACGTGCAGGTTCTGATGACAATAATGGAAATGGGGTTGTCTGAGTAGATCTCCCCTTTTCCAGAGGATCACAGGAGGTTCCTCTAACATTTTTAGGAGATAGGTGAACCAGTCTCTGGGGCCAAAATGGAGTTATAAGAGTCATCTGAGTCCCCGTGCTGCTTCTTAGCTTGCCTAATACCTGATGTATTAACCCGAAGGGGGGAAAAGCGTACACCTGTAGGTTGTCCCACGAGTTGAGCATCGCATCTGTCCCGCGCGACATGGGGTCCGCTACCGGAGAGAAGTAGATTGGAAGTTGAAAATTCAAATTTGTAGCGAAAGGTCTACTGAAGCCGGCCATCTCTTTAGTAAGAGCTGTACTCCTCTTGTACTAACATCCGCTCGCCCCCTAGTACTTCTCTTGACTGACTCAATGCATCTGCCAATACGGTTAGTTTCCCCGCCATGAACTGGGGAAGGAGAGAAATCCTGTTAGATTCGCACCATCGAAGTATCCTCTGTGTGATCATATTTAGCTTTGCCGACCTTGTTCCCCTGTTTCCTCAAGTAAGCTAACGCCATCACGATGTCCGAGAAGAGCGCTACCGCTTTTTCCCCGACCAACTCTGAAAACCGTGTTAGTGCCTTCTCTACCACTCTCAACTTGCGGTAATTTATTGATTCCTCCTGATCCAGATCCCTCCAAAGGCCCTTGGCCTGAGTTTCCTCTAAGGTTACACCCCAACCTTGATCCGAGGCATCTGTGTACAGATGAACGTCCGGAATCGGAAGGGCCAGACTTACGCCGGTGGTCAGGAGAGATTCTTCTGACCATCACCGAAGATCCTCTATGCAGGAATCGTCCCAGACTACCACTGCGCTCTCTTCCCGAAAGTCCTAGAGATTCCTGAGACATGCCTGCAATGAGCGCATCCGTAGACGAGAACAATAAGAGAGAGAGACGACATTCTCCCCAACAAACTTCTCCATTTGCTCACTGGTTGAGCCCTCTGTGACCTGAAGCTTTCTAGTTGACTGAGGATAGATAACACTCACTCTTGTGTTAGAAAACCCCTCAGACGACAAGTCTGAATCGTCATACCTAGATATGATTTTACTTGCGATGGTGACAGGGAACTCTTCTCTAAGTTAATTCCATCATCAAAAAATTCGTACGATAAAGTCGGCATTTGCACCACTGGAGATATCACTGGAACCACCTTCCAGTCTCGCGTAATCCAAAGAGCTTTAATGACATCGCAGTGTTTTCTTTCCAGAGGACAAACCAGACCCACGACCGGAATGGATCCGCGTTCTCGTCAATAATGTTCACTACCTCCACTTCGGGTGCATCTTGCTGGTCATCAGCTTGGTGGTCACGATCATGGTGTCTCTGCTGACTGAGCCCATTCCGGATAAGTGTGTGAGATATTCGGGGCTGAGGGGGAGCTGAAAAGACTGTTTTGATGAGGCAGTAGCTCTGTATGAAATGAGACAATGGGATGGTGACAAACAATAGGTTGTTGGAGCAGAGACCTTGTATATAAAGGGAATGAGACTGAGTTGCTGGACCAGAAACCTTGCAAACAAGGGAACTGAGAGATTAAAGTTGCTAGACCAGAAGCTTTGCATACAAAGGGAATGAGAGACTGCATTGCTCGGCCAGAAGCCTTGCATACAAGGTGCACGAGAGAGCGGGTTCCTGGGCCAGAAGCCTTGCATATAAAGGAATGAGAGACCGGGTTGCTGGACCAGGAGCCTCAAATACAAGGTAACAGAGAGATTAAAGTTACTGGACCAGAGCCTTTGATTTATAGTGTGTCACAGCATGAAGCTCTTGGAGTTGTGAGTCTTAACACCAAAATAATATTAGCATAGAAGTTTTGAGAAAAACTCCGAGATGGGAGGAGAACCTAAGATGGTATGAATGTTGAAGGAGGGAGATTCAAAAGGAAAGAAGTCTGGCAACGATATTAATCAAGAAGGGCAAGATATCCGAACTGAAAGATTTCCACTGGGTGAACCACAGTTTTTGGACATTCTTCTAAAGAGTAAGAGAGTGAATAGGAAAGTTTAAGTCGCAGGTCATTTTCTTTAAAGTGTACTTTGGGAAAATGTCAAGCTAATGTAGATTAAATATCCTAATGCAACCATAACACTTCAGTCAGATCTTTAATGGTAATTGAATAAGCAATCAATGTTATTTTCAATAATCCATTGTTAACTTACAAAGTGATTAATATACAGAAGTTTAGTTTATCAAATAATTCAATAAATTCAAAAAGCATTGCCCTCTTGCACTATCTTCTTCATAGTTCATTCAGTTAAGTTTGGGTGGGTGTAAGTAAGGGACTTAGAACAGGATTGAGGAAGGTCTTGAGTAATAAGGTTAGGTGTAACAGGACGAAAACCTCGCAGTTGCACTAGGAAACAATTGTTAGGAGAGGGTGGTAAGTAAGATGGAAGTCAGTAAATATGAATGGGGGTACAGTAAAATGCATGAAAGGGGTTGTAGCTAGGGGTCGAAGGGAAGCTGCAAAGAACCTTAAGCGCATTGCATGAAGTGCACTGACAGCACTACCCTCCTACGGGGCAGAATAGGATTGATACCCAGCCTTGGAAGAAAAAAAAAAAGACTTGCACAAGACCTAAAGGGTTTGGCACAATGAGCAGTGCATCATTACAGGCTGTAAAAGCCACAAGTGAGTGAGAGTGATATTGGGCAAAAATGGATTTGAGGAGATTTTTGAGAGTTCGTGGAAGGAGGCTCAAAGTAGGAGCAAGGGTGAAGCTCTCTTGACAGAAGAAGGACAGGGGCTAACTCAACTGCATCTGTCTCTCCCCACAGCTGACCCAGCATGGAAGCGAGCCTTGTTCATCATTTGTGAAGTCAGCAAATCCAGTATGGAAGAAGCTGCAGACCCTGATGCTGAGCTGACGGCAGAGGAAAAGGCTCAGCGAGCAGCAGAATTCTTGGAAAAGAAGAGGCCATGGACGAAATGAGTCGAGTATCTCCATCAATGAGTAAAATTATGAAAATCATTATTACGCTGTTGTTGTTCTTTCTAAAGATAAAAACAACCCCATGTTGTGTTCCCGTCTTCACTGCAATTTAATGAAATTAAATATAAATACTCACAGAAACAGATGACAAAGGAAATCATACATTTAGGCAAGAACCTTTTCAGGGGAATCTTGTCAGCCTTTCTTTTCTGATGCTTGCTCTTTCTTCTTCCAAAACAATATTGTTGACGGATACGCAATCTTCCTGATGGCAGCCACCTCGTTCCTTTGAGGATTCTACGCGTAGCGAGATGAATCTTTTAGAGACGGGCAGATGCAGCTGATGAAAGCGTGTGTGAAGGTTTGCCACGAAAACACTTATCTTCAATCTGCATCTCTTTGTGTCCTTTCTGAACCAGCATCAGGGACTCGGGGTTTAAGTTTGTTCTGTCAGTGTTTGGCTGTTGAAGTGTATTCTCTCTTTCTCTTTAACTAAAATATAAATCTCTGAAGTTGTGTCTTCGAATTCTTTTAACATAAGATTATACATGTTTGTTTCTCTATATTGCTTTAGTATTAAATCTTAGTTAAGTTTATGTGTAATTTTAAGGGATTTTTTTATGATGTCTGGGTAACGAGTACAACTCTGTTATAATAAGTCAATATTCCATTCAAAAATGGAGTATTGTCCAATAACAATATATATATATATATATATATATAGATATATATATATATATATATATATATATATAAATATATATATTGTTAGGACAATACTCATTTTTGAAATGGGAATATTGACTTATTTATAACAGAGTTGTACTCGTTACCCAGACATCATAAAAAAAATCCCTTAAAATTAACATATAATATATATATATATATATATAATATATATTTTTATATATATATATATGTAATATATATATATATATATATATATATATATATATATATATTTACATACATATTGTAAAATGTCTTTTTAGAATGGACGTTTTCGGCTGAATATGTAAAAGTTAGGAAGTTATCGAGCAATGACCATACCACCCTGTGACATCAAGTTCTAGCATCGGGTCTTGTAAATATTTCATTAATGCAAAATCATTTTGATCAATAAATATACCTTCGTACAGTCGTCTGTAATAATCCCAATTCCTTGGATCTGACCTGAAGCATCAGAAACTATTCCATTATAATAACCTATGTAATGTCAGCATAATCTAGAAAACGCTGTGACAAAAACCTAAATGTGTTAGTGCACTACAGTTTAGGTATATGTCACTACAATGTACTTGGAAGCCTAGAAGGCAAAAATATAAGTGTGAAAATAAACTGTCTCTGAAGAGGTCCTTTGAAGGAAGATGCTATTGGCCGAATTCATTCCATTTTTAATTTTCTGTAGAAGAAAACTTTTGAGATGGCTTTTTCTGTTCCCCCTCAGATCTTCAAAACTACCGAGGCTAGGGGGCTGCAAATTGGTATGTTGATCATCTTCCCTCCAATCATCAAAAGTACCAAATTGCAGTGTTCTAGCCTCGGTAGTTTTGATCTTGTTTAAGGTTAAAGTTAGCCATGATTGTGCGTCTGGCAACGCTATAGACAGGCCACCACCAGGACCACCGATTGCTAGATCTATTTTCGGGGGCCTTGATGAAATACTGTACAGAACACCCGACTGCCTTTTACTTATTTTATCTGACCCTGTAGATAAGTAGTGCTATCAGTGCACCTCACGCGCTGTACTGCAGGCACTATTAAAGGGTGTTTGCAGTGTCCCTTTTAGGCCCCTGGCTGCACCCACATTTTAGCCCATACCCAATTCCTGCTTCCTTTCTTTAATTGTAGCAGCCATGACAAAGTGGATCTGTGGGGTGTTCTCCCAGTTCAGTGTTATGAATCTCTATTGGGTTCATCAGGTTCTTTGAAAAAAAAAAAATAAATAAAAATATGGCAAATGTATCAGGACTGAAATCTGGCCGCAATTGAGAGTGTCAAAGGAGGACGAAACCAATTAATACGAAACAGAGACCTTAAGACTAAATTTAATATATATATAGTTATATATAAAATGTACAATTGTTTGAATTTAATATTTACATAAAGGCATCAGTGGCAAAGCAAACACTTAAGCAAAAATAACTACAAATTTAATCTGAAAGTTATCAGATAAGGCAAATATCAAAAGGGCAAATATTAAACAATCAGTATAACAATCTTTACCAAACAATGAATGAGTCAGTACATCAAAAAGCCAAAAATAAACATTCCATGCAAGCAGGGGGAAAAATAATTATTTTACATAAAGGATCTGTAAAATGCCATTACAATTAATACAGTAACCTTAGTACGAGCAGTTAGCAAATAGTTAATAAGACAACATAAGGTTACAATTATAGAAACAAATTAACAATAATGGACCATAAAAATCACAAGCATGGTTAACAAATTATGCCACAAAAAACACAGTATCAATATCCTGATTACTTTAAACATTAACAATAAAAACCTGGAGAAAAACGTTGGCACAAAAGCCTCTACAGTAAATGCTGCAGGACACTCCACACCCAGGAAATCGTGGCAACAAGCAGAGATAAACACCTGAGGACCCACTAAGAATACCTCTGAAGAAATTCACCCAGCCAAAGCTGTACACACAACACAGACGAAGCTGCCCTTCAGGAGAGAGCAGACAAAGCTGCACACACAATGCAGATGAAACTGCCCTTCAGGAGAACACAGACGAAGCTGCAACTCTGAAGCCATGGTTCTCAACACAACACAGACGAAGCTGCTAACCCAGACAAAACTGGCTCTGCTGAACATCTTGATGCTATTCCTTAACCCTGCAGGTCCCGAGTCATAACCAAATAGGCATTACGGACTCCAAACGGGACTGCACAGAACCCCCATGCTGCTTGTAACCTGCTTAGGTCTCTGTACCTTACTGACTAAAGCAGTCAGACACGGGCTGTCAGACGTTACCTTGCCTCCACTTCTTCCAATAAATAAGAGGCGAGACAACCTTCACTGGGAAACAACCTGAAACAATCGTTTCGATCGTCGGAGACAAGAAAACAATAAACGAGGTGCTTAATACCCTTACATCAGTCTGTTAAGATGTTTGTAATTCCTTTTTTTTATTTTACTGAGCTCTTTATCTTGCTGTCCAACTCTTCCAACTCCTTCATTTCACTCTCTTGGCCGCAGAATAACCCGAAAGTTCCCCAGTGGTTGACTTGCCTCCTTAAATTTCATAAGTCAATCAATCTTTGCCTTTTTTACATCGATGGGTCTGACTTGATAAGGGTGCATCTTCGGGCTATATACAACGTACACACAAACATACACACACATGATTTGTGTGGTTAATCCAGACAGCAGGGAATGGTTACATGTCCATCCTTCCTGGGTCAACTGTCACCTGCATACCAATAGAGGCTTAAGGCCACAGCTATTACATATGCTCTGTATATATATGTAGACTCTTGTAATACATCCTATGTGTAATACATCCTGTGTCCCAATTTAACATATGGTTGCAACGTCCGAATAGCATTTATGGACCATTTGATCTTCATATCCGTATTGTTGTAATTATAGTAAAAGACATTCACTTCATATATATATATATATATATATATATATATATATATATATATATATATATACAGTGGGCCCTTCATATTCGCGTTCTCCGGATTTTTCTCTGGACCATATCTACCCATTATTTGTGGTAATTTGCCTATTCGCGGGATTTTCCGACGACAAATAATCACTAATTAGTGTATTTTGATGTTATTTTCATGCCCAATTACATTTTTATGATACAAAAATGATTTACTAATTTTCAAATATTGATATTGATCAATACTGTATTAGTAAGTATAATAAGATTAAATGATATCACATAATAACTAATCATTCTCTCGCTCTCTCTTACAGGGATGTATGCTTTTTGTACGATAAATGATTTACTAATTTTCAAATATCAATATAAATGTAAAGAGCAATCACTTCAATAAAGAAAATACTACAGTGAATTAGTAAGATTTTTAGTTTATAAATTTTTAAAAATTATGTAAGAATGAAGGAAATAAATCTCAGTCTTCAGGCATCTTTCTTTCGAACTCCAGGTCTCTCTCTCTCTCTCTCTTTACTGAGACGAGAGATTTTTATGGCACACGTATGTATCAATATTTTCATATGATAATAATAATAATAATAATAATAATAATAATAATAATAATAATAATAATAATAATACTTTGAACATATGTGAAATGAAGGAGTTTGGAAGAGTTGGACAGCAAGAAATAACATCTCTCCCATATGTAGGAAGTGCAATACAAAAAATGAAACCATAAACCACATAGCAAGTGAATGCCCGGCACTTGCACAGAACCAGTATAAAAAGAGGCATGATTCAGTGGCAAAAGCCCTCCACTGGAGCCTGTGCAAGAAACATCAGCTACCTTGCAGTAATAAGTGGTACGAGCACCAACCTGAAGGAGTGATAGAAAACGATCAGGCAAAGATCCTCTGGGACTATGGTATCAGAACGGATAGGGTGATACGGACGTGACGTTGATTGACAAAGTCAAGAAGAAAGTATCACTCATTGATGTCGCAATACCATGGGACACCAGAGTTGAAGAGAAAGAGACGGGAAAAAATGGATAAGTATCAAGATCTGAAAATAGAAATAAGAAGGATATGGGATATGCCAGTGGAAATTGTATCCATAATCATAGGAGCACTAGGCACGATCCCAAGATCCCTGAAAAGGAATCTAGAAAAACTAGAGGCTGAAGTAGCTCCAGGACTCATGCAGAAGAGTGTGATCCTAGAAACGGCACACATAGTAAGAAAAGTGATGGACTCCTAAGGAGGCAGGATGCAACCCGGAACCCCACACTATAAATACCACCCAGTCGAATTGGAGGACTGTGATAGAGCAAAAAAAAAAAAAAAAAAAAAAAAATAATAATAAATAATAATGTTTCGGAAGGAGACCCTCTCGTAGACATGTTTTGTTAAAAATAACTGCTGCTTCAGCACTATTAATCTTATAAAGAGACTTCTCTATCTTTCTGATGACGGCTTTCTCGTTGTTGCTTAGACTGGCGAGCAACGCACCAAAGGGCATGGTAAAATTCGGTTGAGTCATTTGATTTATTATTGCTTATACAATTCTCTCTCTCTCTCTCTCTCTCTCTCTCTCTCTCTCTCTCTCTAACGCGACGTTTCCTCCTGATCGACAGGACATTATCAAGCGATAACTGCTGAGGGACTGAATAATAATAATGATAATAACTGTAATTAGAAAAATCATATGTGAAAGTATTTTTTTACAAATACTACGATAATCTTACCATTTCTCGCTCTCTCTCTCTCTCTCTCTCTCTCTCTCTCTCTCTCTCTCTTACAGAGATGTATGTTTTTTGGATGATAAATGATTTACTCATTTTCAAATATCAATATTAATGTAAACAGCAATAATATCAAATCATTAAAGAAAATACTAAAGTGAATTAGCAAGATTTTAGTTTATAAATAAAAAAATTATGTGTAAAAATGAAAGAAATGCATTTTACCCCCCGTGTCTTGTCTTTGAACTCCACGTAGTCAAGCTGAGTTGGCTGGGGTCCAACAACTGTCATATTTATCAAGTAATGTGTCAGGAGGGGGAGTGTGTGTTGCCCTCTCAGGATCATGCAAATTCTCTCTCTCTCTCTCTCTCTCTCTCTCTCTCTCTCGGCTCTCTCTCTCTCTCTCTCCCTTTTACTGAGATGAGAGAATTTCTATGGTACATGTGTATGTTTATTAATATTTTCGCATAATAATAATAGTAATATAACTAATTTCAAAATTCATATGTGATAGTATTTTAAAGAAAGTACATAATCTATCCATTTAGTCTTTTAAATAAGGATAACTGCCCCAACCCCCCTTCTCTCTCTCTCTCTCTCTCTCTCTCTCTCTCTCTCTCTCTCTCTCTTTTGCCACACGAGATAGCACGTCCTAGTGGTAACTCTCGCCCTCTGTTTGGGCTAGAAGTGGTATGTATAAGTATATCTTTAAGGACATTACTACATTTTATGGTAAAATAATATATACAGTACTAGTTTACAAATAATACTAAGTTTAATGAGATTAAGCAGTAACAATAACATTCTCTCTTTCTCTCTCTCTCTCTTTCTTACACATGTTTATTTGTTTGTAGTGTAAATAAATGATTTACCTTATAACTAATTTTCAAATATTAATAAGAATAATTAAAAATAGTGATCCCAGGTGGGTGGGGGAGTAAATGACAGTTTGATATAGGAATTGGAGGAGGGGAAGGAGTTGGAGTCTAGGAGTTATTCTCTCTCTCTCTCTCTCTCTCTCTCCCCGTCATTATTCTCTCTGTCTCAGAAGTAATTCATAATTTCACTCTTGATGGTCAATATGTTGCCATTCATTGGTCTCTCTCTCTCTGTCTCTCTCTCTGTTATATGTTTGTAGGTATATATTTTTAATGGTAAAACAAAATGTTTAGATGAGCTTGAAATTATATTAATAATATAATTTCAAAGATTAATGCAGTAATAGGTTTTAGTAATTTTAGGTATATTTGAAGTAGGATATTGATTAAAGGTATACATTTGGTATATGAACTTTCAAGTAGGCATTATAGCATTTTTAGTAGTGGGTTTTAACTATTCACATGGTGTCTGGACACATACACATCCCGCGAATACGGGGGGAACACTGTACATGGCCGCTTAATGAGTTGTTTAAACAACACGTACATTCAGTGGAAGAGTGCCATGTAGCTGAACCAATCCAGGATGTTGTGGGTTAAAAAAAAAAAGGCAGAGGGAAAAGTCCCAATGTTTTTTTTAAGGCAATGTTAAAGACAACAGGGGGCCGGGTTTCCATTCCTGATGGCATAACGATAAAGGCAAATCGGTGATATCTGGAAATTGCGATAACAGTGCCGATTTCCCAGTTACTGGTGTGGTGTCGATGACCGGGGATCAAGAGGCATATTGGCGCAGCAAATGCTTTGCTAGCATATATATATATAATATATATATATATTCTAATATATATTATATATATATATATATATACTATATATATATATATATATATTATATATATATTATATATATGGGGGGTATATATATATATATATATATATATATATATATATATATCATATAGATACAATATATATACATATATAATATATATATATATATATATATATATATATATATATGTTATATATATATATATATATATATATATATATATATATATATATATATATATATATATCATATATATAAATAAATATATATATATATATATAGATATATATATATATATATATATATATATATATATATACATATATATATATATATAATCTTATACTAGTGCTATATAGTATATATATTTATATATATATATAACTACTATAATATATATATTTAAGATATATATATATATATATATATATATATATAGATATATATATATATATATATATTATATATATATATATATATAAAATAATACTATATGGAAGGACCCCCAGGAAAGAAAGTTTGTTTTTTGCCTCGCATTCTTGCAATGAAACATGGTACAACAGATCACATTAATGAAACACCTAAAACATTAAGAAATTCATTTATCGTATAAAAAACAAGTCACCAGGATTCATTACTGTCCTATTGAGGAAAATTAGAGAGAGAGAGAGAGAGAGAGAGAGAGGATGTACTGAGCCATATGAAGAAAAGTTAAAGCTAGCACATGCACATAAAAAAACTAACAATTCCAGATCACCTGTAACGTTTTTTAAGCATCATTTATCAATTCTTGGTATCATTAGGAATAGGTCATTGTTTAGTGTTTCGGAGGAGTTATGGAGTTCCATTTGACAATGTCTTTGTGTGTGTGAGAGAGAGAGAGAGAGAGAGAGAGAGAGAGAGAGAGAGAGAGAGTGTAATTGCTGTATGGATAGTTAACGACTGAATTGGCTGTTGGTGGTTTCTGGGTGTTTCTGCTGGTGCTGTTGGAGTATAGAGTTCTGTGTTTTGAGTTTGGTCTTGAGTCTTTGGTGAGAGCTGGTGATAGGAGTGTCGGCAGCAGTCTTGAAGGTATTGGTTGGAAGTCAGTTTGAGTTGTGTTATTGATTTGTTGTTTTGTTTTGTTAGTTTGATATTGTTGCTTGAGAGTTGTTGTGCCTGTATGTGAGGTTGTGGTTGTGTTCCTTGGGTGTTTGCTGTGTTGTTATGGTTGTGTTCCTTGGTTGTTGTTGTGTTGTTGTGGTCCTTGATTGTTGTGTTGTTGTTGAGTTGTTGGGTTGTGGTCCTTGGTTGTTGTGTTGCTGGGTTGTGGGTTGTGGTTCTTGGCTGTTGTTGTTGGTGTCTCGATGAGCTTGACCGGTGGACAGCACAGCATAGCCCGGAGTATCTGGAGTGGGTGAGTACATGTGTTTGTGTTTTTTGTTTGTTCTGTTGGTGTAGGTCAATTGTCCTGCGTGAATTCTGTAGTGTAAAGAGGAAAGTGTGGCTGAGTGTGAGTTTGGCAGCTGGAGTGATTAGGTTTATGTTGGGGGGGGGGGGGGTGGGTGGCGGGATTTGCCCAGCAGTTTTTAAGCTTGTGATCCCGCCACATTTTTTTTTAGCACCCGAACAGGGACTGTTGGTGCGACAGCTGCAAGACGATTGGGGTAGTGAGTTATGTGACTGGTGGAGAAAGTAAGGATGGAAAGGTTGAAGGAGATAGACCGGCTGAAGGAGTTACGGTTGGTGAGGGAAGCTAAGGAAAGATTGGAAGTGGAGAATGAGAGGTTGAGGGTAGAGTGTGAGGAGCTTAAGAGTGAGTTAGAGGAAATGAAGAGATTGCTAAGGAGTGCGAAAGTGGAAATGAAAGAAGAGGTGAAAGGAGCAGAAGAGAGAAGTTGAGAAAATGAACGAAAAATTCGGGGTGATGATGAATGCAGGGCAAGAGATGAGGCAGGAAATGATGAAGGGATTCATGGGAGAGGGAGCAGTAGGAGGTAGGCCTACTGGGTCTTGTGACGGGCCAGGAGTGGTAAAGAAAATGGAAGAGTGAGTGGATGAGAGTACGAGTGACGAAGGTGATTTGGTAGTGATATGGAAGGGAAAGAAAGGGAAGACACAGGATAAGGATAAACATGAGGGCAAGAATAAGAAGGGGGCTGAGGAAAAGAAGAAGACTAAGGGAAAGAAAGTTAGTAAGGGTGATGGACAGGATGAGACTAGGACTGAGTACATTGGGAAAGGGCTGAGAGTGATTTAGATAGCGAGGTGAGTGAACAGGTATGGTAGAAAGAAGTAAGGGTAAAAAGAGCGTAGTCAGGAAATGGACTTGAGTATGGAAGTGGACTCGCTGTATTCGGAAGAGGGAAATAAGGGTCAGAATGGAAGTAGCGAAAGTGAGAGTGAGAGTGAGCAGGAAGTACGAAAGGCTGTGTATATGAGAGAGGTACCCCGATGTGCACAATACGAGGAATATGGTAGTAGGGACATAGGGGAGTTTTCAGGGAATATGAGAGGTATTGTGAGGCAAAGTATGGGGATAACAAGAGAGTCTGGGCAAGAGGGTTAGGTAGATTTTTGACAGGATTTTTGTTGAATATGTATGGGGTAATGATGAGTGTAGGGAATGTGCCATATGAGAATGTGAAAGCCAGGATTGTAGAACAGGCAAAGAGGATAAGGAGTGGCATTAGATATAGGAGAAAGCATGATTTTGAAGAGGCAAGAATGATTGTTGGTGAGTCGTTGTCAATGTATGTCTGTTGTTAGCAACTGTGCCTGAGAGTGTATACAAGTTTATAAATCTGAAATGTAAGGAGAAAATGCGATGGACGAATGAAAGGTTGACGTGGAATGACATTTTAGAAATAGTAGAAGATTACGAGTTAGATAGGTGTATGAAAGAGAGTAAGAATGTTAGTGTTAGGACTGAAGTAGCTGAGGTTTTACCAGAGTTTAAAAGCTATAGGGAGGCAGTTTTGGAAGGGCCGAGGCAAATGGCAGAGTGAGTGGTAGATAGGAGTGTTAGGGCAAGTAACGTGAGTGTAGTTAGCCCTAAAAGAGATAGGAGTGCGAGTGTTGGAAGAGTAGGGTCAGTTAGTTGTGAGCGAGAGCAGCAGTGTTATAGATGTGGTAAGCCAGGACACAGGAAGAATGAATGTCGGTGGGCGCTAGGAGCGTGCTTCGGGTGTGGGCAAATGGGGCATTTAGTGAGCAAGTGTAAGAAAGATAGGGATATTAAATGTTATAGGTGTGGACAGACAGGGCACAAAGCTAGTGGATGTCGGGGTACCCGTATGAACATAGTTTGCGGCAACTGCGGGAAGAACGGGCACTATGCTAGGATGTGTAAAGAACATCATGCGATGTGTGTTAAATGTGGAATGGAAGGTCACGTGGCGAGTATGTGTAGGCAAAAGAGGATGAGTCAGGCTGGGAATTCAGGAAACTAGGTGTTAAGGGGATTCAGTTGGGTGGGTCCTCTAGTATGCTACAGTGTGTTCGGGAGAATGTAATGAGTGAGTGGTTGAGGGTGAATAAATGTGAGCCAAGTGTCAGTGAGCAAATGGGTCTGAAAGATTGGCAGTTGGTGTTGGTTGAGTATGGAAAAAAGCTGAAGAAGGTGAGGAAAGGGAATGAAAGGGAGAAATGTGAACTGCATGATAGAGGGGTTAGTGTTAGGGTAAAAATGGTGGATAAGGCATGTAATACAGATGACCTTGAGGGGAGGAACAATACATGTAGCATGTGTGGGTTTGAATTGTCAGGGTTTAGTGAAGTTTCACCAGGAAGGGAATCAGGTGGTAAGGATGTAGTTGGCAGTATGAATGAGTCTCTTTGGGAGTTTAGCAGGAGTGTAAATGAGGTAAGTGATTTGGTGGCAGAGTTATGAGAGATATTCGGACAAGAGTTAGAAGGGATAGATGAGATAGTGAATGGGATCTGGGAGGATGGTAGAGAGGGAGATGGTAATGGGAGTCTGACTGGAAGTGGTCCGAAAAGGTTGATGGCAGTGTAACTGCGAGTGTGTATAAGGGCCCTCAAAGAAGATTCAGGGGGCCTGCGTCTGAGTATCCGTGGGTGTTGCGGAAGGCTGTTTAGTGTGGGTGTTGTGATGTAAGGAGATGTCAAATGAAACAGGGGAGGAGTTATGGAGTTCCATTTGACAACGTCTTGTGAGAGAGAGAGAGAGAGAGAGAGAGAGAGAGTGTAATTACTGTATGGATAGTTAACGACTGAATTGGCTGTTGGTGGGTTCTGGGTTGTCTGCTGGTGCTGTTGGAGTATAGAGTTCCGTGTTTTGAGTTGGTCTTGAGTCTTTGGTGAGAGCTGGTGATAGGAGTGTCGGCAGCAGTCTTGAAGGAATTGGAAGTCAGTTGAGTTGTGTTATTGATTTGTTGTTTGTTTTGTTTAGTTTGAGTTGTTGTGCCTGTATTGTTAGATTTGCTGTGCTATGAGTTTTTGTTGAGTTGTATGTGAGATTGGGGTTGTGTTCCTTGGGTGTTTGCTATGTTGTTGAGTTGTGGTTGTGTTCCTTGGTTGTTGTAGTGTTGTTGTGTGTTGTGTGGTCCTTGATTGTTGTGTTGTTTGTTGAGTTGTTGGGTTGTGGTCCTTTGTTGTTGTGTTGTTGGGTTGTGGTTCTTGGTGTTGTCGTTGGTGTCTCAGCGACCTTGACCGGTGGACAGCACAGCATAGCCCGGAATATCTGGAGTGGTGATTACATGTTTTTTTTTTTTTTTGTGCTGGTGTAGGTCAATTGTCCTGCGTGAATTCTGTAGTGTATAAAGAGGAAAGTGTGGCTCAGTGTGAGTTTGGCAGCTGGAGTGATTAGGTTTATGTGGGGGGGGTGTGGGGGGGGATTTGCCTGGCAGTTTTTAAGCTTGTGATCCTGCCACAGTGTTTGCGAGAAATGTGTTTAGTATTATCTGAAGGCGATTTTTATCACAGGTGGCCAACATTTTATTCTCACATAATGGTGGACATCCGACAGTTTTCTCCTCATGACTTCTTCCAGAATCGAGTCTCCCCCAGTTTGCGCAATATCCTGCTCAGTCAGCGAATTATAAAGATGCAAAATGTAAGCTTTTGAAAAACGCAAGAATTTTTCTCCGTAACCATGACCACCTAGGAACAAGAGGAATCTTTCTCCCGTCTTGTAATCGAGGCCGATAGGATAAAACATTTTCTGAGGGAAAATGGTTACATCAGAGCATATTTCCGGGGTTTGCAGGTAGGGCGAAATGTCCTCCAAGTAGGCGGAGACCTCGTCTTTGTTAAAAGCGTCTGACAGGCTTCTCGTGTGTGTGCTGTTGGTCAGATTTCCTGGGCACATGTCACTCAGGGCGGGGTATAGCAAGGAAGGGCCGATGCTGGTGCCATTGAAGGGGTCGAATGCTTCTGGAATGGAGTTTGCTAAAGTCTGTAAGGAGACAATTAAAAGGAAATAATCCTTCAGTTTGATCGAATTGTTTATAGTCATAGTTATGTTAGAGTGATTGATATCCATGGTTTCAAAAAAGAGGGATATTTTCATAAAATGACTGTGGCACTTATTTTTAACCCAAACACATTTGATAATATGAACATATAAAAAAACACTATGGAATAAGACCTGTTTGAAATTAATATCCATTTTGACCTCTGTTGGAACAATGTACTGTAGGGTAAACTGCAGGTCCTTATGAAGTGTTATCAATCTCAACAACATAAAATTCGAATAACAATATGGCCTTGGTTATTGCAGTCTGCTGTTCAAACTGTTCTAGTATACTTTAGGTCATTTATATGATTGTTACATAGACAGGACTCAAATAGGATGTGACAGCCTTCTTGGAAGATACAAAGTAAAGGCTGCTCCACAGAAGGACTGTGGTGCCTATGGTAGGATTATTTTCGCTCGTATCTTTGTTAATTGTTCGTTTGTATGGAACCAGAGATTATTCAGCAATGGGACCAACTGCTTTACGTGACTTCCGAAACCACGTCGAGAGTGAACTTCTATCACCAGAAATACCCATCTCTAACAACTCAGTGGAATGCCCGAGAATCGAACTCGCGGCCACCTAGGTGGCACACCAACACCATACCGACCATGCCACAAAGGTGCATATATCTTCGTTGATCATCTCGCAATTTACAGAATAAATTAATTTCAACTGGATTTTATTCTTGGTAAAACGAACAACAGGGTTAAATTACTGGCTTGCTTGTTTACAACATTTAGAAATTACACTACTTTATAGTCCGTGGATTTTTGACATTAAGTACTCCTGCCCTGAACTAAAAAATGAAATGCTGTAAAAGTCACCTGCAGGAACAACTACTCCATCGAATTCGTAATCCGTCACTGAATTTGCTGATGACTGGGACAGCAGCATTACTATAGTAGATTCACATCAACCGTACATCTGATGTCTAGGCCAGTCCCTTGTGGCACTCCTGATTGGCTGTTGATAAGCCAGTCACTTGGCTGGAAACTCTGTCTCTCTTGAGAGTTCACATAGGCAGGATATATGTTCCACCTCTCCTGAGGGATACATCTTTCAAAATATCCCTCAGAGATGTGGAACATACATCCTGCCTATGTGAACTCTCGAGAGAGACTGAGTTTCCAGCTCTGTGATTGGCTTATCAACATCCAATCAGGAGCGTCGTAAGGGACTGGCCTAGACATCACATGCACAGGTGATGGGAATTTGCTACAGTGACACTGAAAGGAGGACTCACCTGGCTCAGAGGATGCCCTTTAACAAGACTCAAGACGGCACCGTTGATTGTTTGGCTGTCGAGTCTCCCCAAATAATTGGGACTGTTCGGAAGTGGTCGAAGCGTCAAGGCATCCATATCTAAGTAAGTGCCACCATACTTTCTCAGGATCTCAGCTCTACAGGCGTCAGAAATAAAGATGCACTGGTGGTCTGTCGAAGAAGAATCTTACTCACTCACATGTGACGCCAACCATCATCGAAATCAAAATGAGCACAACCCACGATAAAAAATAGGGATACTTTAAAAATTATCATGACACTTTACTTTTAACCTAAACATGTTTGATGATTTGAAAATACAAAACATGTATGGAATAAAAACCTGTTAGAAATTAATATTCATTTTCACCGCTGCTGGAACAAGTAAACTGTAATGTATATACTGCAGGTTCTTGTAAAGTGGACCAACGGCTTTACGTGACTTCCGAACCATGTCAAGAGTGAACTTCTATCACCAGAAATACACATCTCTCACCCCTCATTGGTATGCCCGGGAATTGAACTCGCAACCGCCGAGGTGGCAGACCAAGCGACCACGCCACTGAGCTGAGGCGCTACAGAACTTTTGTAGCTCACCTTCATTGAGGAGCCAGAGTCTCTGCTGGTACCAAAGCCGGAGGGGCGAGTCCAAAAACAGTTCATCGAGGTCAAGAAAGGAGAAAAGGACGTTGTCTAGACTGGCGAAGATCTGTTGCAGCAAAGAGATGATTTGTGAGGCTTTTTCAATTAATCTAGACATATAATTGATAAAATATCAGTACAGATCTACAGTCAGGAAAAATTAAAAATCTTATCAAAATTATTTTGAGATATCCTACAAATGACTGCAAGTATGTTCTGCCAAAATTATATGATTATTTGGTGATGATCATTGGGAGCAAAGTCATCAGACCATTGGGTACCCTCACAGCACATTTCATGATAATTCTAATTAAAAGTGGTTTATAATAATAATAATAATAATAATAATAATAATAATAATAATAATAATAATAACAACTAATAATAATAATAGTAATACTGACACGGTAAACTATATAAGGTTTACGAAAGTGGAGTTTGGTAGTAATGAAATGATCACTCTTATATACCGCTCATACTAAACTTTACCTTAATGAAAGGGTGTGACATGTCAATAAAAGGAGCTGTCACATAAACGATAACTGAACGGTTGCCATGGTGACGAGCTGCACTCTCAACGGCGCATGCCTGCGAAGAGAAATGACATTTGTTGGTTGTGTTTCTTCTCTTGATGTACATGGACAAAATTCAACTCA
>NC_061104.1:44447270-44470556 GCF_015104395.2 Macrobrachium nipponense
CCTCCTCATTCTGAATCCCCGATGATGCATTATCGCAGATACTGGAGAAATTACCCTCGTAAACCCCTGAGATGCAGTGGTCAGCCCGAAGCAGAGGACTTTGAACTGGAAAGTTCCAGATGGACCCGAGAATTGAATTAACTTCCGAGATTCCTGATGTACAGGAATCTGGAAATAGGCGTCCCTGAGGTCCACCAAAATCACCCAGTCATCTCTCCGAACTGACCTCAGCACAGATTGGGAAGTTTCCATGTGGAGTAGAAACCACCAGCTGATTGAGACCCAACAAGTATATAATCAATTACCATGAACCTCCTGCCTTGGCAGTCACGAAAATCCGGCTGTAAAACCCTGGCGAAGGGGGAGCAGGCTCTTACGCTCCCTTCTCTAAAAGTCACCGAATCTCCGGTGCCAAGGCCATATCCCCGATGGAATAACTGGCCAGGTGAATAGGAACATCGGATAGGGGAGGCATGAAACGGAAAGGAATCTTGTATCCAATCTCAGGACCTCCACAACCCAACACTCTGCACCCCACTTCTCCCAGATGTTCGCGAAGTGGTTCAGACATCCTCCTACTGGTGTCGACAAGGGCAACATACCCTACTTGCGAAAACCCCTCTTCGCTGCTGTGGGCTTAGAAGTTACCGTCGGGGAAGCCTTAGCGGAAAACCGCACCTTCTCAGGGGACCTAACAGATGACCGAGAACTGGTACGCTTACCAGGTGACGGTATACGCTCACCTTCGGGGGACCTGAAACCTTGTGCAACAACCCGTATCATCGCCTGTTGCGACTTTACTGCCGATGTTGAAGCGATGAAGTTTACTATCACAGCAACCTCGTCCTCTCTGAAGAGTCTGCCGCAGAGTGCAAGGAGCGCCCTTGACAGGGCCCTCTTGTGGATATCTGGGAAATGGTGGGGGGAGGGGGGGAAGATGACTCAAGTATAAGTTTCTTCTCTTCTTCCCAATAAAGGTTGTACCGGCCGCTGAGATATTTGCTTGATGAGCCAATCCCATCGAAACCGATGTGATTAAATTGTTGAAAAGAACCGGATCCGACAGAACGAACCCGTCTCTTTTCAAGAAGCTCATGAAGCCAGACAACATCCATCCACATCAAATGTGAGAGAGCTTCAGACTGGTTCCGAAAGATGTCCTTCAAAATGGTTGCTTCTCTTAAAGTGATTCCTACCTGCCTAGACGACGAGGGGACTCTCACCAAAAGAGCCTCTACAGATTCATTCAGGGGAACTCTTGTACCTGACGAAGGGTTACCGCTACTCCATACACGTTCTTCCTGGGTGGAAGTAGAGAAGAATCCTACCTTCCCCAACCCACTATTGAAGTCGACCCAGCGTCTGCCTCTCTTAAGGACTGCTCCACCTGACCAAACCAATGTAACTTACAGGATGTGTGAGGTACCGTAGGTTTCGTGGAATATAATTCCTCGAACATTGCCTGTCTAAAGTGTACTGGATCCTCCGCCACTCTTGACTGAGGAAACAAACCATGAATAAATTCTACCGTCCTCTTATATTCCCTTTCTTCTGCTTGGAGAAACCTCTCTTCCACGATAGAGATTTCTTCTTCCAACAATGTCTCCCTATCAGGATCCTTCGATCGGAGAGGAGCAGGACAAGAGACAGGATGAACTTCCAACTTACCCGACTGCAAAGAGGGGGAACTCAACAAATCCCTATACCTGGAATCCTAGCCAATCAATCCAGGTAGAATTCCTGCACCAACCGTAACCGATTGTGAAAGAACACTCTCTCCTTTGAGAGCCGACGCAGCTCATGGAGTTATTGCACTGCCAAATACTGGGTGGTCCAAATCCGAAGCAAACCTACCTGAGGCCGACCCCCACTGATGTGAAACATTCGCATAGATTGCCTTATCCTGAAGACCTGATGACGAATTCGGTGCATAAGGCGACGCCGATCTACCCAAACCGGATTCCAAAGGAACAGAGGTTGAAGCACCTACACTTAACCTCCCCAAATACCCTGAGCCATCACCTGAGAACTCTGAAGCCGCAACACCTAAAACATTACCTAAGTTCCTGACTGCAGGGGAGCCCGCCAACATGGAAAAACTCGCCCCCGGAGTGAGATCACTTGTACCTGAGAGAACCATACCAGCACCTAATACCGGAGCAGCTGCAATACCTGCACCAATCATACCACCCAACGTCCTATTTGGATGGGGAACCGCCGCAATGATTTTAACAAAACCAGAAGAATCACCCGCCGTAGCGGTGACATAAGTATTAGAATAGGGAATCTCTGTTCCTGTAACCCCCACCAAACCAGCACCAATACCATAACCTTTGAAAAGGAAACCGCCGCACCCTGAGAAAGGTTTGAGAAATACATCGAAGGAGGAGAGAAATAGGGAGAGGACATACATGGTATAACTACCGGAACTGACAGGTGCGCTAAGAGAGCAGAATATGCCCACCGAATCCGAAATGCCTAACTGACCTTTTGTGGATACCTCCGCTTCTGAACGCAGGACCTCAGAATGGGACCCCTCCGGAAACAAACCACCCAGGGGGACCTATCGGTAGGTTGCAGACGAAGCTAAGGCATGCCCTGAAAGAGAAGAGTGAGGAAGAACTTGAGAGGTAGAGCTTGTTGATAAGGAGTGGAGAGAAACATTAAGAATAGAAGGAAAAACAAATGTAAGAAGACAAAGAAGAGGCCATTCTTTTAAGTGAAAGAAGGTATATAGACTCTCCTCCCCCTTGATAATCCTGCAACATATCACCTGAAAACTCTTACTGACATGATCTTGAAAGTCCGAAAAGCCTAAATGATAGCACTGTTTAACCAGAAGTCTATAATTCTGAGACAAACCTAGAATGTTAGCATTATACTCTGCCAAATTAAATGTTATTTCATCAAAATGGCTACCACCAGCCCCTGAATCTGTAATAGATCCTGCTGGAAAGGAAACTTTCGAAGAAGAAGGGATGGCATCAAAAACGTCAACAGGACTCGCTTCCAATACCAACTTAACATACGACTTAAGGTCCTTGTCCTTTGGAAAAACGAGGATGGAAACAGAACTTCCGTCGGATTCCAATGACAATTCTGTAAAGAGAGTAGAACATGAACCCTGAAAGACACTGCTCTGGCAGCTTTTCATCCTCAACCTCTACACTAGGATCCCTGACAGTCTTGGTCTCACCTATTGCTAATTCACACTTTTTACTAATGCTTTTAGGGGAAAGGGGGAATTCTGCTACTGACACTGCGTACTCCGTGCCAGGGGGGGCCAGTGGATCCTGCCTACTCTGTGCCAGGGGGGGCCAGTTGGATCCTGCCCTCTGGGCTTGTAGTTTCCCCATTAACCCCCGGCACCTGTTAGGGCAGTTCTGGAACAGGCAGGGGAGCTGGAAAAGCGGTTTAGAGTCCACACTCCTATTACTATCCCTATCCTGATTCAATTTTGTCATCAATTCAATAAAAAGACTAGTCATACTTGATCAACCTATCTTCTAATTTCTTGAATAATACTGATTCTAAATTCTCTTTTTCCACTTTCTTAGGTTCTGTCACCCTACGCTTATTCTTCAAAGCTAGAGTTTTCCTATGTTTTAAATAGTTCTCCGTCTGGTCCAATGACCAGTCCCTACACTTCTGACATCTCTGTTTGAACCCCACATTGTACTACCTCCCTACAACTAATGCAATGGGAATGTCTGTCATGTTTCAGGGTACTCATCCGCTTCTTTCAGGCAATACAAGATTGATGTGCTGCCCCATTGCTACTGCAAGGTTGTTCTGGAGTCGTAGCAGATGAAGATGACTTCGAAAGAACAGCCGGGGAAGTTTCTTTCTGAGATGTGTCCATGATAGAATAGTCCAATCAATGCTTTAGTCAAATCCAAAATCCAGAAGAGGTCTAAAAGAAGTCCAAAACGTAATCCAAAAATCATCAACAGAACAGCAGGGTAATCTGTGGGTTGGGCTAATAGACCAAAATCTTTGTATTTGAAGCATTCACTGGTGAAGGTCACTGTAAATATTATTATCAATCACATAACAGACTGGTATAATTAACTTTGTAGTTTTTCTAATATTCATGTTCAACTACATTGAATTGACTGGTTTTGGAGCCCTAAATAGGCATGACAGCAAATTGCAGTTTTTAACAAATCTCTACAGAAAAGTTACTTTATGTAATGATACATGGAATTATATAAAAATTTTATTACATCATTTAATATCTGTACTTATTGGTAAAACAATATATTCTACTCATTCAGGCACAATATTGGTGAATTTAGAAACCACAATAACAATATATTTGACCAATTCAAGAACATTACTGGCCAATACAGATACCAAACCAATATATTTAACTCATTCCAGCGTATTCCTGCTTCAATGTAGATACCAAACCAATACGTTTGACTGGTCAATACACTTGGCAACGTGCATATCCAACAACCAATATACCTGACATATTCAGGTATATTTCTTCTCAACAAGCTCAGCATATTCAGAATAACACCAACTGAGATATCAAAGTGCTAACTTTCCTTCTATTCTTCGACAGGGCGCCTTCTGGGGTCTTCTCGTTGGCCTAATCATTGGCCTCTTCAGATTTGCCATCGAGTTCGCGTTCACAGTTCCCACATGCGGTCGTAAGTTGCTCTCCCTCTGTTTTTTGCCATTAGTCAGAGTTGCTTCCTATGCTAGCAAAATGTTGAATCTTACTTTAAGATTATGTTGGCTATCATCACCAAGAAGGGGATTCACATGATGGTAAGACCTCAGCGTGTTTAGTTTGGGTATTGTATGTCACTGTAGAATGGTTGCAAATTTAGATATGTCATCGGCATAGTTATCCTCGCTTACAACGCCATGAGAGACGAGGGGCTTCTGCAATAATCGGCCGCCTGAAGGTTAGTTATCAAAGTTAGTACTGTTGTTGCTTTTTCCTTAAAATTAGTGCTGTTGTTTTTTCGTCAAAATTAGTATTGTTGTTTTTTCCTCAAAATTAGTACTGTTGTTTTAATGAAAGGATAAGGATATCATTATAAAAGTGCTTATTAAATATGCAACAATTTATGATAAGAATCCTTCATGAACTCTAATCACAAACTAAAAATTTGCATGACTATGATAATCACCCTGGCATCCCTTTCATAGTATGAAAAGTAGCATTGTTCAACGATCCATCATAAAAAAATTGTACAATGAAGTCGAAATTTGCACCACTGGAGATATCACTGGAACCACCTTCCAGTCTCGAGTAATCTGAAGAGCTTTAATGACATCGCAGTGTTTTCTTTCCAGAGGACAAACCAAACCCACGACCGGAATGGATCCGCGTTCTTGTCGATAACGTTCACTACCTCCACTTCGGGTGCATCTTGCTGGTCATCAGCTTGGTGGTCACGATCATGGTGTCTCTGCTGACTGAGCCCATTCCGGATAAGTGTGTGAGATATTCGCGGCTGAGCGGGAGCTGAAAAGACTGTTTTGATGAGGCAGTAGCTCTGTATGAAATGAGACAATGGGATGGTGACAAACAATAGGTTGTTGGAGCAGAGACCTTGTATATAAAGGGAATGAGACTGAGTTGCTGGACCAGAAGCCATGCATACAAGGGAACTGAGAGATTAAAGTTGCTAGACCAGAAGCTTTGCATACAAAGGGAATGAGAGACTAAGTTGCTTGGTAGAAGCCTCGCATACAAGGTGCACAAGAGAGCGGGTTGTACCTGGGCTAGAAGCCTTGCATACAAAGGAATGAGAGACTGGGTTGCTGGACCAGAAGCCTCAAATACAAGGTAACAGAGAGATTAAAGTTGCTGGACGAGAGTCTTTGATTTATAGTGTGCCACAGCAAGAAGCTCTTGGAGTTGTGAGGCTTAACACCAAAATAATATTAGCACAGAAGTTTTGAGAAAAACTCCGAGATGGGAGGAGGGCCTAAGATGGTATGAATGTTGAAGGAGGGAGATTCAAAAGGAAAGAAGTCTGGCAACGATATTAATCAAGAAGGGCAAGATATCCGAACTGAAAGATTTCCACTGGGTGAACCTAAGTTTTTGGACATTCTTCTAAAGAGTAAGAGAGTGAATAGGAAAGTTTAAGTCGCAGGTCATTTTCTTTAAAGTGTACTTTGGGAAAATGTCAAGCTAATGTAGATTAAATATGCTAATGTGAACATAACACTTCAGTCAGATCTTTAATGGTAATTAAATAAGCAATCGATGTTATTTTCAATAATCCATTGTTAACTTACAAAGTGATTAATATACAGAAGTTTAGTTTATCAAATAATTCAATAAATTCAAAGAGCATTGCCCTCTTGCACTATCTTCTTCATAGTTCATTTAGTTAAGTTTGGGTGGGTGTAAGTAAAGGACTTAGAACAGGATTGAGGAAGGTCTTGAATAATAAGGTTAGGAGTAACAGGACGAAAACCTCGCAGTTGCACTTGGAAATAATTGTTAGGAGAAGGTGGTAAGTAAGATGGAAGTCAGTAAATATGAATGGTGGTACAGTAAAATGCATGAAAAGGGTTGTAGCTAGGGGTCGAAGGGAAGCTGCAAAGAACTTTAAGCGCATTGCATGAAGTGCACTGACAGCACTACCTCCTACGGGGCAGAATAGGATTGATACCCAGCCTTGGAAGAAAAAAACAAAAGACTTGCACAAGACCTAAAGGGTTTGGCACAATGAGCAGTGCATCATTACAGGCTGTAAAAGCCACAAGTGAGTGAGAATGATATTGGGCATAAATGGATTTGAGGAGATTTTTTAGAGTTCATGGAAGGAGGCTCAAAGCAGGTGTAATGGTGAAGCTCTCTTGACAGAAGAAGGACAGGGGCTAACTCAACTGCATCTGTCTCTCCCCACAGCTGACCCAGCATGGAAGCGAGCCTTGTTCATCATTTGTGAAGTCAGCAAATCCAGCATGGAAGAAGCTGCAGACCCTGATGCTGAGCTGAAAGCAGAGGAAAAGGCTCAGCGAGCAGCAGAATTCTTGGAAAAGAAGAGGCCATGGACGAAATGAGTCGAGTATTTCCATCAATGAGTGAAATTATGAAAATCATTATTACGCTGTTGTTGTTCTCTCTAAAGATAAAAACAACCCCATGTTGTGTTCCCGTCTTCACTGCAATTTAATGAAATTAAATATACATACTCACAGAAACAGATGACAAAGGAAATCATACATTTAGGCAAGAACCTTTTCAGGGGAATCTTGTCAGCCTTTCTTTTCTGAAGCTTGCTCTTTCTTCTTCCAAAACAGTATTGTTGACGGATGTGCAATCTTCCTGATGGCAGCCGCCTCGTTCCTTTGGGGATTCTACGTGTAGCGAGATGAATCTTTGAGACGGCCAGATGCAGCTGGTGAAAGCGTGTGAAGGTTTGCCACGAAAACGCTTATCTGCAATCTGCATCTCATTGTGTCATTTCTGAACCAGCATCAGGGACTCGGGATTTAAGTTTGTTCTGTCAGTGTTTGGCTGTTGAAGTGTATTCTCTCTTTCTCTTTACTTAAAATATAAATCTCAGAAGTTGTGTCTTCGAATTCTTTTAACATAAGATGATATATGTTCGTTTCTCTATATTGCTTTAGTATTAAATCCTAGTTAAGTTTATGTGTAATTTTAAGGGATTTTCTATGATGTCTGGTTAACAATTACAACTCGACTATAAATAAGTCAATATTCCATTAAAAAATGGAGTATTGTCCTAACAGTATATATATATATATATATTGTAAAATGTCCTTTTAGAATGGACGTTTTTCGCCTGAATATGTAAAAGTTAGGATGTTATCGAGCAATGACCATACCACCCTGTGACATCAAGTACTAGCATCGGGTCTTGTAAATATTTCATTAATGCAAAATCATTTTGATCAAAAAATATACCTTTGTACAGTCGTCTGTAATAATCCCAATTCCTTGGATCTGACCTGAAGCATCAGAAACTATTCCATTATAATAACCTATGTAATGTCAGCATAATCTAGAAAACGCTGTGACAAAAACCTAAATGTGTTAGTGCACTACAGTTTAGGTATATGTTACTACAATGAACTTGGAAGCCTAGAAGGCAAAAATATAAGTGTGAAAATAAACTGTCTCTGAAGAGGTCCTTTGAAGGAAGATGCTATTGGCCGAATTCATTCCATTTTTAGTTTTCTGTAGAAGAAAACTTTTGAGATGGCTTTTTCTGTTCCCCCTCAGATCTTCAAAACTATTGAGGCCAGAGGGCTGCAAATTGGTATGTTGATCATCCTCCCTCCAATCATCAAAAGTACCAAATTGCAGCCTCCTAGCCTTAGTAGTTTTGATTTTATTTAAGGTTACAGTTAGCCATGACTGTGCATCTGGCAACGCTATAGACAGGCCACCACCAGAACCATCGATTGCTAGATCTATTTACGGGGGCCTTGATAACATGCTGTACAGAAAACTCGACTGTCATTTACTTATTTTACCTGACCCTGTAGATAAGTAGTGCTATCAGTACACCTCACGTGGTGCACTGCAGGCACTATTAAAGGGTGTTCGCAGCGTCCCTTTTAGGCCCCTGGCTGCACCCACTTTTTAGCCTATTCACCCAATTCCCGCTTCCTTTCTTTAATTTTAGCATCTATCACCCAGTGGATATGTGGGGGTGTTTTCCCAGTTCAATCTGTTAGATTTTTGTCCTTGCCTTCTTTTCTTTATTTTACGGAGCTCTTTATCTTGCTGTCCAACTCTTCCAACTCCCTCATTTCACTCTCTTGGCCGCAGAATGGCCGAAAGTTCCCAGTGGTTGACTTGGCACCTAAATTTCATAAATCAATCAATCTTTGCCTTTTTGACTTCGACGGGTCTGAATTGATAAGTGTACGTCTTCAGTCTATGTACAACGTACACACAAAACACACACACACACATGATTTGTGTGGTAATCCAGACAGCAGGGAATGGTTACATGTCCATCCTTCCTGGTGTCCAACTGTCACCTGCATACCAATAGAGGCTTACTGCCACAGCTACTACATATGCTTTGTATATATATATATATATATATATATTATATATATATATATATATATTATATATATATACATGTAAGACATCCTATGTCCATATTTTACCAGTGAGTCATCAGGAGCACAGAAGGAAGCACTCGAAAATATTGTTGCAACATCCAAATAGCAATTCATGGACCTTTATCTTCATATTGTACTGTTGTATTATAATATCATATATATATATATATATATATATATATATATAATATATTAATATATATATATATATGTATATATATATACACATCCATAACCGCTCAATGAGTTTTAAACAACGCGAACATTCAGTGGAAGAGTGCCATGTGGCTGAACTGATTCAGATGTTGTGGTTAAAAAAAAGAAAAGAAAAAAAAATAGCAGAGGAAAGTCTCACTGTTTTTTCTAGGCAATGTCAAAGACGAGAGGGGGGCGGTTCCATTCCTGATGGCATAACGATAAGGCAAATCGGTGATATCTGGAAATGGCGATAACAGTGCCAATTTCCCAGTTACTGGTGTGGTGTCGATGACCGGGGATCGGCGCCGATAACTGGAGATCGAAAGGCATATTGGCGGGCAGCAAATCGTCTAACTCCTACATATATATATATGTATATATATATATATATATATATATATATATATATATATAGTATGTATATATATATATATATATATATATATATATATTTATATTATATATATATATATATATATATAATATATATATAATATATATATATATATGTATGTTGTGTGTGTGTGTGTGTGCGAATATATATATATATATATATTATATATATATATATAATATATATAATATATATATATATATATATATATATATAAAATATATACACACGCACAACACACACACACACACACACAGCAATATATGTATAATATTATATATATATATATATATATATATATAATATATATATAATTTATATAATATATTCTATATCATATATATGTGTTTATGTTGTGTCTGGTGTCTGTGTATAAATGCATATATACATTTAATATATACATATATATAAATATATATATATATATATATATATATATATATATATACATATATATATATATATATATATATATATATATATATAATATATATATATATATATAAGGTTTTTGCCAGAAGGATAATTGAAAAGCAAGATAGCCGAGAACTTTCGGTCTAGCACTACCCTTTAAATAAGGTATAACTGAAACATATCAGAGGAAAAACATAGTAAAAGTAGGCTTTTAATATCCAAACTGACATTACAAGATTAGCAATAAGGTCGATTTCCACTCTACAGAAACGAGGAAACGCCTGAGGGCAAGATTGAGCGATTTTTCTTTTAGGCAGCCAACCCTGTCGAAGGAGGGAGCAAAAAACGCGTGGTTCAGCAGATGATTCATCCAGAAAACAATACATTTTGAAAAAACAAGGAGGCATATACAACATATTACCATGAAAATCATACAAAAATGTTTTCCCAAAAAATCATTTAAAAGATCGAAAAAAGGATATAAATATATTGAGCTTAAGAGAGAGAGAGAGAGAGAGAGACAGACAGACAGACAGACAGACAGACAGAGAGAGATTTTTCACTCTGAGTGAAAAATCTCATTGTATTAATTGGGGCGATGCCTCTGTAATTGCTAGATCTAATGATTATGTTTCAAGAAATTTACTGGAATCGCAACAATTATAACAAATCACTAATAAAGAACAACCTAAATTTTAGTCTGGGATTGTACCATTTGGACCCGCCATATATTTGTAAAAACAGTTTATGAAGGACTTAAAATAAATGAACTACTTTTTTATTAGTCCATATTGTATATAGTTATTATTTTTTTTTCTCTCTCTCCTCTCTCACCCTTTTCTCTCTCTAACACAATCTCTCTCTTCTCTCTCTCTCTTCTCTCTCTCTCTCTCTTTCTCTCTCTCTCTCTACCTCTCTCTCTCTTGCTCGATATATTTATATCCTTTTTTCGTCTTTTCAATAATTTTTTGGGAACATTTTTGTAAATTTCATGTAATGTGTTGTATATGCCTCCTTGTTTTTTTCAAAATGTATTGTTTTTTCTGGATGAATCATCTGTTACCACGCCCGGGGGGTTTTGCTCCTCCCAAGGAGTGGCTGCCTAAAAATCGCTAATCTTTGCCTCAGGCGTTTCTCGTTTCTGTAGAGTGAAATCGACCTTATTACTAATCTTGTAATGTCAGTTTGGATATTAAGCCTACTTTTACTATGTTTTTCCTCTGTATGTTCAGTTATGCTTTTATTAACGGTCGTGTTAGACCGAAAGTTCTCGGCTATCATCGCTTTCAATTTTCCTTCATGGAAACAAAAACCTTTTATTTATACATAGCATCAAGTTTTATATACTTGCGTGATCAAGTTATTCATTTATATATATATATGTGTGGTATATAATATATATATATATATATATATATATATAATATAATGTATATATATACTATATATGTGTGTGTGTGTGTGTGTGTGTGTGTGTGTGGTGTCCAGACCGCCCAGATCTTTGCTACTTCCCCAAGTATAATGGTGTCCAGATCCAGATACTCTTGGCCACTTCGTCAATATATATATTATATATATATATATATATATATATATATATATATAATATATATATATATATACACATACATACGTACTTACATATATATATATATATATATATATATATATATATATATATATATTGTGACGAAGTGGCCAAGAGTAAATCTGGATCTGGACCCATTAATACTCGGGGGAAGTAGCCAAAGATCTGGGTCTGGACACCAATTAGCATTTGTTAACCCAAGTTTACCAAGTATCTGGTTACTACACTTACCATTTGTACTTGTTTTGCGCAGGAGACCCTTTTATCCCTGGGTCTGGGACACCCTTTGTACTTGGGGCACAGTTTGATCAAGTACTTGGTTATTGCTCTTCTCTCACTACAGCCAGACACTGATCCTTCATCACGAATACTAAATGAACTGAATACTTCTAAAGGTAACAGTGACTCCATATAGAACTGAACAGTCAAGAAAACAATCTAGTCTAAGTTTCATTAAAAAATAGATGTGAGGTAATCTTAATTAAAGGGCATCACTTCTTCTGCAATTTCAAATTTAAGTATTTCCCTTATTCTGATTCATTTGAGGGAAATGGCAACAATTACTACTCCTACCTAACCTAAATAAAGTATGGATATATATATATTTTATATTTATTATACTGTTCTACTGGTGGTAATGAAACTCACAAAAATTTTGAATACAAAATTTTATTTCTAAAATTAGGGAGATTGTTATTAACTCGAAAATAAAGTTTAATTAATTAATTCTTGAATTAATTATTAAGCAAAATTAAATCAAAATTTATCAAAGAAAATTAATTAAATCAAAACTTACAAAGCAATAATTAAATTTGAATGAAATTTTATTGAATACAAATTAATTCACAAGTGTAAGATTAGAAAATTACGAAAATAAAAAACAAAAAATTATTCAAAGTAATCAAACAAAATAAAGGCAATGGCAAAAAAAAACATAAATGCTATAATATGAAAACAAATCAAAAGCATTGACCAGTACAAAACATTAAGCATATAAAATAATGGATATGTCAACAGAGCAAAGCATAAGAAAATTGCATAAAAATGATAATTTTATCCAAACACTGTAAAATAAAACCTCGAAGTGCACTTCAAAACATTTGTAAAATACCTTTATATGCAGTTTGCAACTTCTCACTCAAAAAAGAAGGCTGTTAGAATCTTCAAACATCTTTCAACACTTTCATGGGGCGTCTCACATAAAAAATAAATAATAATAACACTAGGCTCAAAGAATTTCACAAACAACACATACATTACTAATTGAGTGACAACTCATATATAAACGTGAAATTACATACGGTAATGAAACATTCTCGCTCGCTCACTTCTCAAAGAGAGAAGAGTTTTGATTTGAGAGAGTGAGAAGGGATTTGAGAGCTATGCACGCAGCTGTCTCAAAAGCGAATGTCTAGTTTTATATGCGTAAATATGCTTATCAGGATGAATGGATGTAGTTGAGTGTACAAGTCCGAGACGAAAACATATCACGTCATCTGCGTTCACGTATGTTTATGAACAAGGCCCCCTTGTTTCGTTTACAGGACCGCTTGGAACGAAAAAAATTAAAAAATAATTAGCTGGATAAGGCCTTTCTTCAAGATGTGAATAACAACCTCTCTAGAGGCTTATAAGTTCTTACTCTTTCTCTCTGTCTTACGTACGTTTCAAAAGAAAAGTTACACTACTTAACAGATGTTATTTTTAAATGTGGGAATCTGAACACGAAAACTACAATTTCCCAATATTATACACAGTTTTTTGAGGTGAATTAATCATATTACCAGAATTATAATTGCATTACAAAACTTACATTATAAGAATATATATATATATATATATATATATATATACGATATATATATATATATATATATATATATATATATATTATTATATATATATATATCATATACAAATATAACATAACGTCAGTCCCCGGGTTACGACGGTGTCGGCTTACGATGTTCTGAGGTTACGACGCTTGTCAATAGACGTTATTTCCAGGGTTACGACGCATGTTCCAAGGTTACGACGCATGTTCCAGGGTTACGACGCCTACAACGCTCATCTGAGATGAAATATGACACCGAAAATGCAAAATAATGCAATATTTTGAAGGTTTTTTTTGATGAAAAATGCCATAAGAATGCAGTTTACATAGTTTTCAATGCACCAAAGCATTAAAAGTAAGGTTTTTCTTAGGATTTCTGACGATGTTCCAGCTTACGATGATTTTCGGCTTACAACGCGTCTCAAGACTGAACCCCCTGTCGTAACCCGGGCGGACCGCCTGTATTATATAAATATATATATATATACACACACACACACACACACACATATATGATATATATATATATATATATATATATATATATTATAGGAAGTATCCTATTATGGCCGGAAAGAAAGTTGTTTGCTCGCATTCTTGCGATGAAATGGAATACAACACATCACATTAATGAAACACATAAAACATCATTAAGAAATTCAGGTATCGTATAAAAACAAAGTCACCAGGATCATTCTTGAGCTTAGAACAATTGGGAAAGAGAGAGAGAAAGGATGTGCAGAGCCATATGAAGAAAAGTTGAAGGTAGCTCATGCACATAAAATACTACCAATTCCAGATCACCTGTTACGTTTTTTAAGCATCATTTATCAATTCTTGGTATCATTAGGAATAGATCATTGTTTGTGTTTGCGAGAAATGTGTTAATATAGTATACTGAAGCGATTTTATCTCAGGTGCCGACATTTGTTCTCACATAATGGTGGAGGACATCTGGACAGTTTCTCCTCATGACTTCTTCCAGAATCGAGTCTCCCCCAGTTTGCGCAATATTCTGCTCAGTCAGCGAATTAGAAAGATGCAAAATGTAAGCTTTTGAAAAACGCAAGAATTTTTCTCCGTAACCATGACCGCCTAGGAACAAAAGGAATCTCTCTCCCGTCTTGTAATCGAGGCCGATAGGATAAAACATTTTCTGAGGGAAAATGGTTACATCAGAGCATATTTCCGGGGTTTGCAGGTAGGGCGAAATGTCCTATAAAGTAGGCGGAGATCTCGTCTCTATGACTGGCTTATCTACAACCAATCAGGAGCGTCGTAAGGGAATGGCCTAGACATCACATGCACGGGTGATGGGAATCTACTACAGTGACACTTAAAGGAGCACTCACTTGGGTCAGAGGATGCCCTTTAACAAGACTCAACACGGCGTTATTGATTGATTGGCTGTTGAGTCTCCCCAAATAATTGGTCCTGTTCAGAAGTGGTCGAAGTGTCAAGGCATCCAGATCCAAGTAAGTGCCGCCATACTTTCTCAGGATCTCAGTTCTGCAGGCGTCGGAAATAAAGATGCACTGGTGGTCTGTCGAAGGAGAATCTTACTCACTCACATGTGACGCCAACCATCATCGAAATAAGATTGAACAAAACCAAGATCACAAAGAGGATATTAAAATTTAATCATTACACTTTATTTTTAAACCTAAACATGTTTGATGATATGAAAATATAAAACATGTATAAAAGACCTGTTTAGAAAAACAGAAAATATTCATTTTCACCTCTGCTGGAACAAGTAAACTGTAAGGTATATACTGCAGATCCTTATAAAGTGTTGTCAATAGCAACAGCATAAAATTCGAATAAAAATATGCCATGTTTAAAAACAGAAGAGACAGAAAGCCTTTTAAACCCCCACAGTTACAGAACCTTTGTATTGTTTTGTTTCTTTGTTTGCATGGACTTTTAACGTTGCGTGGAACCAGTGGTTATTCAGCAACGGGACCAACGGCTTTACGCGACTTCCGAGGTGGCAGGCCAAGACCAAACTGACCACGCCACTGAACTGATGCGCTGCAGAACTTTTTTACCTCACCTTCATTGAGGAGCCAGAGTCTCTGCTGGTACCAGAGCCGGAGGGGCGAGTCCAAAAACAGTTCATCGAGGTCAAGAAAGAAGAAAAGGACGTTGTCTAGACTGGCGAGGATCTGTTGCAGCGGAGAGATGATTTGCGAAGATTTTTGAATTAATCTAGACATACTATAGATAATAAAATATCAGTGCAGATCTACCTGTCAGGAAAAAATGAAAAGTCTTATCAAACCAATTAATTCATTTTCGAGATTATCCTAAAAAACAATGATGACTGCAAGTATGTTCTGCCAAAATGATGATTTTTGGATTTATCTGGTGATGATTCAGTTAAGGCCTGAAAGAACGTCCCTCAGACCAGCTGGCGTACCCTACAGCTAAACTTTTTATGCATTCAAATTTTTAAATTAAAAGTGTTTTTATAAACAGCTAAAACAATAATAATAATACTGCTGATCAAACGGAATCAAATCCAATTTATTGTTTTTACTAGAAAGTGGAGTTGGTGGTAATGAAAAATTGAAATGAATCCTCTTAACCTGGTATTTCCTTTTGCTAATAATCAAGAACAATGACCAAAAAAGAATTATTACAAAGGTCATGACATATGACCTTTTAACCTTTAATCAAAGGAATTGTGGACATGTACAATCAAAGGGTGATGCTTGTCACAATAAATCGTAAATAACTGACCCGGTTGGTTGCCCCAATGGTGGACGAGCTGCTCCCTCTCGAACGGCGCTAATGCCCTGCAAAAGGAGAGAGGGCAATTTTTTGGATTTTGGGTTTGTATTTCTTTTTTTGAATGCTCAACTTGGACAAAATTGTCAATTCCATTATATTATATATCATATATGATTTATTATATATAATGTTATATATAGTATTTTATATATAATTATAATACATATATATTTATTATACTATTAAATATTTAACGATAATAAATACAGTGGTCCCCCTTATTCCGCGTGGGGACTGTGTACCAGACCAGACCCCCTGTGAATAGTTAGAACCCCTATAATAACACTGGAAAACCAGTGTAATTTTATTTAATTTCAGTTGTGAATTCTGATAAAAACCAAATCCAAGGAAACTTCTGGAATATTTTTGCTCAATAAATAATCTAATAATATTGGCCAAATTTTCCGGCAAAAATTTTCCGGGGGCAAATTAATGGGGGAATATATATCAATTGTGTTTGTGTGTATATATTTATATATAATATATAATATTATAATATAGCTATATATAATAATATATAATCTATATATATATATATTATAATATAATATATATTGAAAGACCCACTGGTTTTTGTAAAGTAATACCACTCTAAAAACAAGTCAACAAAACATTTCCGAAACGGTAAGCAAAATCTGAAACTATAAATTTTCATTGAGGAAGTAAATGAAATCCAATTCTAATTGCATTCCAGAAGCCTCAAAAGTGTATCTTTAAAATTTTTAAAAATACATTTTCTAGAGAATAAACCGCAGTTTTACACCACCAGAAAACAAGTGACCTAATGAAATGGATGAAATAAGCAATTTCTTAACATCCACTCTTACCTTTGATTTGGAAGAGTTCCCTTAGAGTAATGGAACGACGGTGAGGAAAGGGGAGAGCAGGGATGGAGGGGTAATTCCCGCTTCAAAATGGTTCGACTTGCAGGGTATCCAGGCGACCTACCTGGGGGTTCTAACTTTCCTCTTCATTTTTTTGTTTTACTGGCACCAATCATTGGGTTTACTTCCCAGCTTTAATTTTTTACTAGGTACTTAGGAAAACACAGCTTGAAGAGTCAACAAGACTCTTTGTGAGCAAAAAGAACAAACTGGTCCCAGAGACATTTGTTTGTTTCTGGCGCCTCTTTAAATTTGCTTTAAAGTGAGACCAGTAGTTGTCCACTTAAACATGAAGAAAAACCTAAAGATTTTTTGTTTTCCCTCACCTGGTCAAGATGAAAGACAAATCTTAGATTTTTTTCCCTCACTGTCCAGAGGATGAAGAACAAAATCTAGATTTTTTCTAAACTGTCAGATGAAGACAAACATTCTTAAGGTTATTTTCTCAACTGTGAGATGAACGAAAGGTCTAAAGATTTTTCCTCCTCACTGTCAAGATGAAGAAAAAAACCTCAAGAATTTTCTTTCTCAACTGTCAGGTAAAGACAAAATCTAAAGATTTTTTATTTTTCCTCTCTTTCAGCATGAAGGACAAAGATTCCTAAGAATTTTTTTCCTCAATTGTTAAGAAGAAGACAAATCTAAATATTTTTTTCTTCATTGTATGATTAAATAAGACAATTCTCAAGAATTTTTTTCCTCCACTGTCAGATGAATACAAATCTAAAGATTTTTATCCAAAACCCACCCATCAGGAGCAAAGAAAAATCTAAGATTTTTTCCTCAAACTGTCAAAAGAATAGAAAAGAAAAGTAAGATTTTTCCCCTCACTGTCAAGATGAAAAACCTTAGATTTCTTAACTGTCACATGGAAAGAACCAAATATCTAAAGGTTTTTGCTCACTGGTGAGATGGGGAGAAAAAATAATCTAAGAGATTTTTTTCCTCCAATAGTCAGATGCAAAGAAAAAACGTAAATAGAATTTTTCTTCACTGGCAGAGTGATATTGGGAATAAAATTTCACGGTGATCCTTAGTTTGGAAGATAAAGAATAAGGACTTTGGAACTTGCATGATCTGACCTTGTGAATTACTCCTGGTCCTGACGGCCTTCAATTCAAAAGCAAAAATAAGGGGGGGTTAGTCAGCCTCTGGCGTCCATCGAAGTCGAGTCCAACATGGTAAATTCTTGCGGTGAAGATAATCGTGATCCCTCCTTTGCGGGGGCAGCCCATTTGAAGCTTGTTCGAGGGAATTGTGCCATCTTCTGGAGACGATACCGAGGACACATGCTCAAGTCGTACCGATTCGCCGTCCCCTTCCAGATTGATCCTGCCATCAAGGATGCTTGCTCCTGTGAATCCTAGCGAGAGGACCAGAATCAACGTGTTCTCGAAATGGGAAGTATTTCGAACACTCGCCCATTCAGAACAAACAGAACCAAGCAAGATGAAATAACAGGCGTAATTTGTTCCGTCCTTTGGGATTTTAGGGTAGGCTGAAGAAATGAGCCGCGATCGTGGAATTCCAGTCACCGCTGACTTCGGGTTTGTTATCTCGTGAGGAGGTCAAGTTTCCGTTTCCTTGTCTGCAACTTGCGATATAATTATGCAGTGACCAAAATAAAAGTTTCATTTCAATGGTGAACCGAAAAGTTAATATAAGCCTTTCCCTTCTGAATAACAAAAAGCGAAATCCCAAACAAAAGACCCGTATATAGAATAGACAGTCGTGCGAATGACAAGAAAAAGTCCTGAGAATGAATGGTTGACTGTCACCAAGGGTTGTTATGATTAACATCAAGGAAAGTCTCTCTCTGCCCAAGCCAACACGCCCATCAAACGCCAACACACACACAGTTGGGGCATCATTTGCATTTGTCTTGAGAATTATCCTGAAGCCGCGGGAAATAAACAATGCAGTCCTGCAGCAGGCTCCAAATGCAGCTTGAAAAAATGCCTGCTTTACCTGGTCCGTAGCAGCTTTGTCCGGGATTTAGAGAATTCCCGGCCGTGAAAACAGTCCTACAAGAAAAATGCGTGGTTTTGTATATTTTTCTTTAATTTTTTATTCTTTGGGATTAACTGTCATTATTTCCCAAAATATTTCAAAAAAAACTGTAAACCCCCTCAATCCCTTGCGACGCGGAGCATGAGAGAAGAGAGAGAGGAAGGAGAGAGAGAGAGAGAGAGAGAGGAGAGCCTTCCCTTATCTTACAGCTTGGTACAGCTCGTTCGGGTTTCCCCCAGGTCCCTCAGAAGAACTGCCTTAATTGGCATTCTTGCCCAATCTTCTGGATGGTCCTGAGAGGAGAGAGAGAGAGAAGAGAGAGAGAGAGAAGGAAAAGAGATGAGAAGAGAGAGAGGAGTTTAGTAACCATTTTGAAAACGGCGTGTGCCAGTGAGTAAAAAATGATCTACCACCTGGTATAACATCTTCCTTGGTTTAAGCAGTAGCAACCGAACGCGAATGAATTTATACTTTATTTTGATACATTGCATTAAAATACAAAAAATACTGTTTACAAGTTACTCAGTCATTGCGCATGGGAACTAATGAAATGCTTTGCATAGCGAGTGATAAAATAACGATCGCTTAACTGTACAACCCAGGATGCTAATCTGCTGTCAACTTGATTGAATACACGGGAAACTAGCCAGGTTTTTATAAATAACAACTTAAGAAAGGTTGAGAGGGGAAGATGGTTATTATCTGTCTACAATCAAAGAGGACTATTCTCGAACGCGACCCTAATTCTTTTGGTTTGAAAGAAGTAAAACTTATTATGCATACCCTCCACCGCCAAACGCAACGGATTAAAATTGGGTAGGCAAAAGGAAAATAAACCCTTTCATATTCTTTGGTGGTAAACTTATTTCGAATTTTCGAAGTTCGATGGACCTGGGTTCCCTTCCCAACATTGAATAGGCTTCTAAATCTCCTGCATAATAATAAAATCAAAATTAATAAAATAATAATAATAATATAATAATAAATAATAATAATAAAATAATAAAAAATAACAATCAATTGCTCAATTGATTTCGCAAATGCCTATGGGACACCAGCAAGTTGAAGAGAAACGCAAAAGGTAAAAATGGAATAAGTTAATCCAAGAACTTGAAAATAGAAATAATAAGGAAGGATATTGGGAACGGGGTGGACCTTGAACCAGTGGAAATTGTACCCATCAAATCATAGGCAACACTAGAAGGCACGATTTCCAAGAGATTCCCTTGAAAATGGGAACCTGGAAAAACTAGTGGGGCTGGACCTAATAGCTCGCAGGAACCTCATGCAAAGAAGTGTGTGCCTCCTCGAAATACATCTCAACATAGTGAAAAAAAGAAAAGTAATGGGGTGGACTCCTAAGGCAGGCAGGAATGCAAGCCCTCCGGGTACCCCAGTAACTATAAGGTATACCCAGCTCAATCGAATTGGAGGACTTGTGAATAACCAAAAGAAAAAGAAAATTAAAAGAATTAATAATAAATAAATGAATAATCGATTAAGATGTAAAAGTTTTGTTTTTGTTTTGTAAATGTCAATCAACGTCACTCATTCTTCCTCACGGCTTTGCATTTTCCATAATTCTCCGATCATACCTTCCTCCTGCATCCCCTTTGTTCAATGGTTTCTCCGGTGGTAATGTAAATTGGGTCCTCAAACTTTCCTTTCTCTTCTCTGGGCCCCACATAAAGAAGCCAAAGGAGTCCAGGTCAGCCAAAGCCTCCACGTACTTCCCTATCCCCTCCCCCTCCCCAACCCCCCCCCACGGGTCAACATTTTTAAGGGAATATTAACTTTATTGCCATCCATCCCCCTTTTTCCCTTCCTGCTCATTTTCTTTTCCCGTATACAATATGAGATGTCCATGATTTCCCTTCGGCTGCTGTTCTTTAAACCTTTTTATTTACCACGCCCCCATAAAAGAGTTGGTCCCTTCCATTCATGCCACCCTCATTTCCCGCCCCCCCCCCCCATCACCCCGTTCATTGCCATCCACGAGTAAAATTTGCTTCCCAGAATTTAGGAAAAGGAAAAATGGAAAAAATCTTGTTTTTCCAGAAGCCTGCACGACCCTCTCCCAGGATAATAGAGCATCGGTTACCCTTCTGTGGGTCAGCGTCTGGCTGGAAATTCTGTAAATGAGAAGAATTAAAATTCAAATTTGCAATTCTTTCAGAAACAAGTTGTTAACTTACATATGCAAAGGAACCGCTCTTGTGAAGGGAAAGATCAACTCACTTAATGATTTCAATTTAAAGTAACCTTAAGGAGAATAATGCAATACCCACCTGACTGTTAGACATTCCCGCGAAATGAAAACCGGAACGAATACTACCCTCATCAAGACCATAATCTTGTTTATAGTCGAGTAGGACAAAAATTGTTGTTGTTCCTGAGAATAAAGGAAACAGGAGAAATCCTCGCAAATCTTTGCAATTGGGTAGGCACCAAGAGGATGCATATTCCTTCCTTCCTACAGCCAAGCTCCTGTAAACATTGCCTCACCTCTAACTTGATAAGAGTTTTTCCTAGTAGACTTCTTAGACATAGGGAAAGCACTGGGCGAAAGCCTACTTCCTTTAATAGAATGCCACGTACTGCCGCCGCCTTCTGTTTGGAATAGTCCCTCCATGCAGCTAGGTTTTCATGCAACGTGCAGGTTCTGATGACAATAATGGAAATGGGCGGTTGTCCTGAGTAGATCTCCCCCTTTTCGGGAGGATCACCAGGACGGTTTCCTCTAACATTTTTAGGAGAATAGGTGAACCCATGGTCTCTGGCCAAAATGGAGTTATATGAGCCGTCCACTGAGTCCCCGCGTGCTGCTTCTTAGCTTGCCTAATACCTGATGTATTAACCCGAAGGGGGCGGGGGAAAAGCAAATTACGACCTGTCGGTTGTCCCACGAGTTTGAGCATCACATCTGTCCCGTGCGACATGGGTCCCTGCAACTGGGATGAAGTAAGTAATTGAAAGTTGAAAATTCCAAATGTTTAGTTGAAGGTTGGTCGTACTGAACCCGGCCGGCCATTCTCTTAGTAAGAGCTTGTACTCCCTCTTTGTAACTTAACATCCTCGCTCGCCCCCAGTAGTACTTCTCTTGCTGAACTCAATGCAAAATTTCCTGCCAATATCGGTTAGTTTTCCCCGGCCATGAATACTGGGGAAAGGAAGGAAAGAAATCCCTCTGTTAAGATTCGACACCATCGAAGTATCCTCTCTTGGTGTGATCATATTTAGCTTGCCAGACCTTGTTCCCCTGTTTCCTCAAGCTAAGCTAACGCCATCACGATGTCCGGAAGAAGAGCGCTAACCGCTTTTTCCCTCGACCGTGTTAGTGCCTTCCTCTTACCACTCTTCAACCTTGCGGTAATTTAATTGATTTTCCGTCCCTGATTCCCCAGATCCCTCCAAAGGCCCTTGCCCTGAGTTTCCTCTTCTAAGGTTTAACAATCCCCAAACCTTGATACCGTAGGCATCTGTGTAACTGAGTGAACCGTCCGGAATCAGGAAGGGCCAAGGACTTAACCGCCGATTGTCAGGAGAGATTTCTTCTTGAACCATCACCGAAAGTATTCCTCTAGTGCTAGGAATCGTCCCAGACTACCACTCTGCGCTCTTCCTCCCGAAAAGTCCTAAAGATTCCTGAGACACAGTCCTGCAGTGTAGCGCCATACCGTAGGACGAGAACCAATTAAAGAAAGCCGAGAGACGTTACATTTCCCCCAAACAAACTTTCTCCTATTTTGGCCTCACTGGTTTATGAAAGACCCATTCTGGTGACCCTGAAAGCTTTTCACTAAGTTGAACTGAGGAAATATATCGAACCTCACCTCCGTTAGTGGTTTAAGGAAAAACCCCTTCAGATCGAACAAGTCCTGAATATTCCGTCAATAACCTTACGATATGAAATTTTACTTGCGATGGTGACAGGGAACTCTTCTCCAAATAGTTGATTCCTTAAGTCCTAAATTTTTGAATATGTTGGCTAACAGGAAAATCCTTTGCTTTCAACGCTTCCTCTCTCTGACGAAGCCTGAATGAGGCTAATTGGTTCCAACAGAATAATAACCTCCTCATTCTG
>NC_061104.1:44471056-44528556 GCF_015104395.2 Macrobrachium nipponense
GATCCAAGGAATTGGGATTATCACAGACGACTGTACGAAGGCATATTTATTGATCAAAATAAATTCTCATTAATGAAATATTTACAAGAGCCGATGCTAGAACTTGATGTCACAGGGTGGTACGGTCATTGCTCGATAACTTCGTAACTTTTACATATTCAGGCGAAAAACGTCCATTCTAAAAGGACATTTTACTATATATATATATATATATATATATATATATATATATATATATATATATATATATATATATATATATATTAGTTAGGACAATACTCCATTTTTGAATGAAATATTGACTTATTTATAATCGAGTCGTACTTGTTACCCAGACGCCATAAAATATCCCTTAAAATTACACATAAACTTAACTAGGATTGAATACTAAAGCAATATAGAGAAAAGAACATATATCATCTTATGTTAAAAGAATTCGAAGACACAACTGAGATTTATATTTTAGTTAAAGAAAAGGAGAGAATACACTCCAACAGCCAAACACTGACAGAACAAACTTAAACACAGAGTCCCTGATGCTGGTTCAGAAAGGACACAAAGAGATGCAGATTGCAGATAAGCGTTTTCATGGCAAACCTTCACACGCTTTCACAAGCTGCATCTGGCCATCTATAAAAGATTTATTTCGCTACGCGTAGAATCCCCAAAGGAACGAGGCGGCTGCCATCAGGAAGATTGCGCATCCGTCAACAATGCTGTTTTGGAAGAAAAAATAGCAAGTGTCAGAAAAGAAAGGCTGACAAGATTCCCCTAAAAAGATTCTTGCCTAAATGCATGATTTCCTGTGTCATCTGTTTCTGTAAGTATTTATATTTAATTTCATTAAATTGCAGTGAAGACGGGAACACAACATGGGGTTGTTTTTATCTTTAGAAAGAATAACAGCATAATTTGACTCATTGAAGAGGATACTCTACTCACTTCGTCCACGGTCTCTTCTCTTCCAAAAATTCTGCTGCTCGCTGAGCCTTTTCCTCCGCTGTCAACTCGTCATCAGGGTCTGCAGCTTCTTCCATACTGGATTTGCTGACTCCACAAATGGTGAACAAGGCTCGCTTCCATGCTGGGTCGGCTGTGGGGAGAGACAGATGCAGTTGAGTCAGCCCCTGTCCTTCTGCTGTCTAGAGAGCTTCACCCTTGCACCTACTTTGAGCCGCCTTCCACAAACTCTCAAAAATCCCCTAAAATCTATTCTTGTCCAATATCTCTCTCACTAACTTTGTAGCTTTTACAGCCTGTAATGATGCACTGCACATTGTGCCAAACCCTTTGGGTCTTGTGCAAGTGTTTTTTTTTTTTCCAAGGCTGGGCATCAATCCTATCCTGCCCTGTAGGAGGGTAGTGCTGTCAGTGCACTTCATGCAGGGCACTTAAGGTTCTTTGCAGCTTCCCTTCGACCCCTAGCTACAACCCCTTTCATGCATTTTACTGTACCACCATTCATATTTACTGACTTCCATCTCACTTACCACCCTCTCCTAACAATTGTTTCCAAGTTCAACTGCGAGGTTTTCATCCTGTTACACCTAACCTTTTTACTCTCAACCTTCCTCAATCCTGTTCTAAGTCCTTTACTTACACCTACCCAAACTTAACTGAATGAACTATGAAGAAGATAGTGCAAGAGGGCAATGCTCTTTGAATTTAATGAATTATTTGATAAACTAAACTTCTGTATATTAATCATTTTGTAAGTTAACAATGGATTATTGAAAATAACATTGATTGCTTGTATAATCACCATTAAAGATCTGACTGAAGTGTTATGTTCGCATTAGCATATTTCATCTGCATTAGCTTGACATTTTACCAAAGTACACTTTAAAGAAAATGACCTGCGACTTCAACTTTTCTATTTACTCTCTTATTCTTTAGAAGCATGTCCAAAAACTGTGGTTCAACTAGTGGAAATCTTTCAGTTCGGATATCTCGCCCTTCTTGATTAATATCATTCCCTTGCCAGAATTCTTCCCTTTTGAATCTCCCTCCTTCAACATTCATACCATCGTAGGCCTCTTCCCATCTCGGAGTTTTTCTCAAAACTTCTACCCTAATATTTTTTTGGTGTTAAACCTCACAACTCCAAGAGCTTCTTGCTGTGACACTCTATAAATCAAAGGCTTAATCATCACAAAACTTCTATCCGAACATTCTCACCAGCATAAGTTTCACATCTCACGGAGCTTCTTATCCCAACATACGTATATAGACCCAACTCTCTTGGAGATTTTTGCTATGACATTTTGACTTACTCAGGCCTCACCCACCTAGGAGCTTCTTCCTGTAAAATTCTAACCGCCAAGATGTGCATTCCCACCATAGTAAAACTTGTCATAGACACAAATAACGTTTGTTATTAAAACACATCACCGACTTATTGTACACTTATCACAAACTAGTTGAAAAGTCAGTGAACATAAGAGTAGAATACATTTCACAAATGGTGGATATTCATGTGAAGCACTGATTAGGATACTGGTGATAAGTCGTTAACTTGTGACACATTTTACTGCAGTTTGGATGCACTTAAAGTCTTTAGCCTTCTTGAATCCTGTCACTTCAACATTCTAGTCATCTCATCCTGAACGCTCTCAAAATTTCTACTTTTTATGTATCGCATAGTTAGGCTCGAGTTCACCACTCTCAAACCCGCTGAAAGCTGCCAAAAAGAACCTGACCTGCACTGACACTGCTCCTGTTTGAGACACTCGTGGTATCCTCGAGGTGAAGTTTGTTTGTGTCGGCGTCAGGCTGCCTCTCGTTACGCCACTCTCGGATGGAAACTCGGACTTCTTTGCTGCCCTTCGTCCAGAAAGTCAGTCGGTGGAGCTGGTTAGGGGGATTTTATTAGAAGTATGCCTTTCTTTTACTGATATTCGCTATAGTAATTTTATTTTCTTGGCCATATTGTTTTTCCCATGTGGACATTGCGTTTTGTATAGAGCTTGTTTGCATGTATAGGGTCATTACAGGCTTGTTCCATGTGAATGTCTGATCACGAATACTAATAGTAGTTTTAGGAGTATGTTACTGATAGGTAACTTTAGGCAAGAAATAACTTTTAATACAATAAATGGTTACTGAAGTGGCAGTAACGTTATCTCAGTGGATCGAATGAATTGCAAAGCCTGTTGACAATTTAGTGCTAACCGACTGAATAACTCCAGGAGAAATTTGCCTCACATTAGGGGGAATTATAGCCTCCTATTACACAAGAGAATAGAATCTTTACAGAATAGCTAAAGTGTTAAGAGTGGTTTCTCTCTGTGATTGGCGTAATATTTTATCAGTTTTTTAAAAAAAATTCTCTCTTATAGATCATAAAATGGCAAAAGTAGGAAGGCAGCAGAAGATCTGCTAAAAATTAGAAATACTTGTACACTTTCCAGAAATATTTACCCACCCCACCTCTCACTCTCTCTCATTGCCCTTGTATGCAAGGTTTTTGACCCAGCAACCCAATCTCTCATAACCCTTATATGCAAGGCTTCAGGTGCAGCAACCCGCTCTCTCTTTCCCCTTGTATTTAAGGCTTCAGGCCAAGCAACCAGGTCCCTCATTACCCTTGTAAGGAGGCTTCTGATGCAGTATCCCAATCTCATTCACCTTATATGAGAGGCTTCTGGCCAAGCAATACAGTCTCTCATTCCCTTTGTATGCAAAGCTTTGGTCTAGCAACTTAATCTTTTACTTCCCTTGTATGCAAAGCTTCTGGTCCAGCAAACTCAGCCTCATTCCCTTTATATACAAGGTCTCTGCTCCAACAACCCATTGTTTGTCACCATCCCATTGTCTCATTTCATACAGAGCTTCTGCCTCATCAAAACAGTCCTTCAGCTCCCCGAAATACTCACACACTTATCCGGAATGGGCTCAGTCAGCAGAGACACCACGATCGTGACCACCAAGCTGATGACCAGCAAGATGCACCCGAAGTGGAGGTAGTGAACGTTATCGACGAGAACGCGGATCCATTCCGGTCGTGGGTCTGGTTTGTCCTCTGGAAAGAAAACACTGCGATGTCATTCAAGCTCTTCGGATTTTGCGAGACTGGAAGGTGGTTCCAGTGATATCTCCAGTGGTGCAGATTTCGACTCTATCGTACAATTTCTTGGTGAAGGGTCGTTGAACAATGCTACTGTTCATATTATGAAAGGGATGTTAGGGTGAATATCTTAGTTAAACAAATTTTGAGTTTGTAATTAGAGTTCATGAAGGATTCTTATCATAGATTGTTACATTAATAAACACTTTTATAATGACATCCCCATCCTTTCATTAAAACAACAGTACTAATTTTTAGGAAAAAACAACAATACTAATTTTGATGAAAAAACAACAGCAGTAATTTTAAGGAAAAAGCAACAGTACTAACTTTGATAAATAACCTTCAGGCGACCGATTATTGCAGAAGCCCCTCGTCTCTCATGGCCGTTGTAAGCGAGGATAACTATGACGATGACATATCTAAATTTGCAACCATTCTACAGTGACATGCAACACCCAAACAAAACACGCCGAGACTTACCATCAAGTGAATCCCCTTCTTGGCGATGATAGCCAACATGACCTAAAAGTAAGATACAGCATTTTGCTAGTATAGTAAGCAACTCTGACTCATGGCAAAAAATAGAGGGAGAGCAACTTACGACCGCACGTGGGGACTGTGTATGCGAACTCGATGGCAAATCGGAAGAGGCCAATGACTAGGCCGATGAGAAGACCCCAGAAGGCGCCCTGCCAAAGAATAAAAGGAAAGTTAGCACTTCGATATCTTAGTTAGTAGTATTCTGAATATGCTGAGCTTGTTGAGAAGAAATGTGCCTGAATATGGCAGATATTGGTTGGATATCCACGTTGCCAAGTGTATTGACCAGTTTGGTATCAACGCTGAACCAGGAATACACTGGAGTGAGTCAAATATATTTGTTTGGTATCTGTATTGGCCAGTAATGTTCTTGAATTGGTCAAGTATATTGTTATTGTGGTATCTAAATTCACCAGTATTATGCCTGAATGAGTAAAATATATTGGTTTACCATTGATTAAAGGTATTAAATGATATAGTGAAGTTTTTATATAATTCCATATAATATATCATTACATAAAGCAACTTTTCTGTAGATATTTGTTAAAAACTGTAATTTGCTGTCATGCCTATTACATTTATAGATTGCCTCGTCTCTCCAGTATTTATAGAATGAAATTAGCTAGAAACGGCAGCCATCTTATTCCTATCATCAGCTGACTTTAGGAGGGAAACTCAGAACAGGCCAGACATAGTCATTTCTGGCACCAGTCATAATAGTGGGGGAATGCAAATTCGTTAAGCATTATGGACATATCACATGGGGAGTGTGTAGCTAGTTAGGTACTTCTTAGGCCTACTCATAAGATCCCTTATCCTGTGACTCTTCTGCTGGCCGTATATCTGTTTCCAGAATGACCTGCCAACACGGAGGAAAAGCTACCCCAACGCCCAGGATTCGCACCTGATCTCGTCCTCAGTCCAGCTCAGTCTCTTGAAACGGACAGACGTCCGATCCTGCCTGCCCATAGGCCTAAACAAAGGCGATGACTGGCGTGCCCTAAACTCGGACAAAGCCGAAGCCATCCTCTCCAAATTACTCTCCATAAGGCACCCAGATAAGTCTTGAGTTACATTCATATTGCCAGTTTCTTTTACTCCGAGTCAAATAAACTCTCCCACATTTTCCGATTCAAATTCCTACTTCTCAAAACAAACCTCTCTTTGTTCCTTTCTACCTAGCGGCCGCATGCTACATTTGTGATCTTCCCAGATAAACAAAAATCTTCATTGAGTCATTTGCTTTAAGCACTAGAGTTCTCCCAATGTGTGTGATTAAGGATAAATTCCCTCTATAGTGCGTTAGACATAAATATTATGTGACGAATTCCTTGTTTTTATGTTGTGTAATTTGGGATTCATTTCCAGATTGCCACTACCGGCTCCGTGCCCCCTGTCTCCTTACAAGCATTTTTATTACCTGAGAACTGAAATTTGGAAACCAGCTTTGCAGTAGAAGTTGAACTCAGCCATTTTTTCATATTGGGAATGATAAGAGTAATCCAGACAGTACACAGCGTTCTTTCCACGTGGCCTATATGCCTTGCCTTTATCTCAGGCCATTCAATGTTTTATTTGTAAATAAATGTAATTTAGATTAACTTGCTGAGTTTTCTGGCGACCTTCCAAGTGTAAAACAATCCCATAAACTCAAGGTAAGTCATAAGCACTCCATTTTTTCCTCTTTCCCCTTACGTTTATGACTGCTGGGTCTAAAACGCAATACTATTTTGGTCTCTGAAATCAGTCAATTCAATGTAGTTTAACATGAATATTAGAAAAACTATAAAGTTGATTAAACCAGTCTGTTATATGAATGATAATAATATTTGTAGTGACCTTCACCAGTGAATGTTTCATACACTTGAGAGCTGAAAAGGACCATTTTGTATATGTGAAGAGCCTGGCTCTGCAGATGCAAAGAGTGCAAAGGATCCATGCTTTTATATGTGAAAGTCGGCAAAGAGGTAGTACTGTCAGTGCACCTCATGCGGTGCATTGTAGGGATTACTTAAGGTTCTTTGGCCCCCAATTGCAACCCCTTTCTTTTCTTTCACTGTACTACCTCCTTTCATAATCTCTTCCATCTTACTTTTAACCCTTTCCTAACAGTTGATTCATATTGCAACTGCAAGGGTTTCCTCCTGTTACACCTTTCAAACCTTTTACCTCATAGGTCCCAGTGCTTGGCCTTCGGCCTAAATTCTATGTTCAGTCAAGTCAAAGAATATAAAATCTTCAAGGTTATAAAAGGCCATCTTCTTTAAAGGAAGTCAAATTAAATTCCTTTGTAAGATGTAGAGATGAATGATCATGGCTAGGCTCGGGTGTTTCTCTCTCACACATACACTAGTTGTGGAAGGATCCTGAACAGTAATGTTTACACACAGCATGCAAGTGCCTCAGTGGCATGGTCGGTATGGTATTGGCCTGCCACCTTGGTGGCCGCGAGTTCAATTCTCAGAATTCCATTGAGGGGTTAGAGATGTGCATTTCTGGTGATAGAAGTTCACTCTAGACGTGGTTCAGAAGTCACATAATGCCGTTGGTCCCTTTGCTGAATAACTACTGGTTTTATGCAATGTAACAATCCCATACAAACAAACAAACACATGGCATGCACATGGCAAGTACATAAACAAAGCTATATACATAAATACATACAAAACGAAAGCAAAAATGAAGAAAAGGCCATAATGCAGCCATTTCAAAGAACCCCATACACAACAAAAGAAATTTTCTCTATAATTATGTTAAAACCTAATCACATTCTTGCATGGTACTATGGGCTGCTCTATGGGTAATAGCCCGTGCAGGCTTAAGGCCAGCTTAATCAAAAGCAACAGCATAAAGCAACAGCATAAAAAACTGTGAACTAAACCAGTGAAAGATGTATTCGATATTAAATGCCGTTCATCAGTCGTAAATAAAACGATGGTTAAAAAAAAAGTTTCTTTTGTGCAAGCCATCAGGACCCATACTTACTGGTTCGTTTGTGCGCTTCCAGAATATGGCAAGGAGATAGACAGCACAAACAGGAGGCGAAAGGAAGGATGAGATGCTCTGAATGTAAACAAATAACTGCGAATTGGGCGAACTCCTGAAACGAGAAGGAACAACAGGCCAATTATGTTACATATCTGGTTTCTGAATAAGGTGAAGCATTCAGCTAACGGAATGGAAAAAGTTGCAGTCATCCGGAGCTAAAGGTTGCTACTTGCTGAGGTCAGTTTATATCATCTTAACCTTAACCCAATCTTCACCAACTTGACCTTAATCCAGTCTACATCATCTTAACCTTGACCCAATCTTCACCAACTTGACCTTAATCCAGTCTACATCATCTTAACCTTAACTCAATCTATGACATGTTGATCATAACCCAGTATGCACGATCTTGACCTTAATCCCATCACTATCTTAGCCTTAACGCATTTTACACCATCTTGACTGATCCATTCTACATCATCATAACCTTAACCAAATCTGCATCATCTAAACCTTCAATCAACCAACGCCTTAAACACTTCAAGGTTTTATTCTGTGAGAAGGATCTGGGTTATGGTGTGGCTTCATCGAACTTACTGGATGACTGGAATCCAAATGACAGAGATGACGACGAGGACCAGGACGAACGAGCGTCCTACGATCAGGAGCTCCATCTCTGTAGCCTGCCTCCGGATGCGGGTCCATATGTCGATGGTGAAGATGGTGGAGGCCGAGTTGAAGACAGAGGTCAGGGATGACATCAGGGCAGCCATCATCACGGCCAGCATCAGCCCTGAGAGACCTTTTGGGAGGGAGAGAAGGAGAAGAAGAAGAGGGGGAGGTTGAGGAAATTAGACGACAATGACACGGAAATGAGCGGATGGGAAAACAGGAGTGGGAGGTTAATGGGGTTTAATAAACTGATCTTCTGTAGACACTTGCGTACATGAGATGGTCACCCTAAGGTATGTATCTCAGATAGAGGCGGCAAAAGCATGAAATTGAACTTCAGCATAAATGTCCTTCATACTATAATCTAACAGTGTTCTGTGAAGTTCAAAAGGACCATGAAAACCGTATTAACACGACAGAACCATGTATTTCTTTTGAAAACATTTAAATTCTAATTAGGATTGAGGTATTGTCAATCGAAATGTATGGTTTTGTCATGTTAACAGTGTTTTTGTTGAAGCCTTTGAAACTGAGGAAAATAAACTGAACATGTAACTCTTGAAGGCGGCTATGAGAATGATGCCTAAGAAGACCTCTGGAAGGTCACAGGGCTCACCTGAACGAATTGCTCTTAAATGACACAGGAAATATAGTAAGGTGAACATAAAGAAGTTGGACAACTAAGGAAGAGGAGGTTAAGGCAAGCAGGTGAAATTAAAAGGCAGAAAGCAATGCATCTGGAACTGAAGAGACACTGCAAAGTTTGAGTGTCCAAAGGGATTTAGTCACCCTTTCCCCCCACCCTTTACAGGAAACCCCCTTGGGGGAAGTGCTGTCGGTGCATCTCTCACAGTGCACTGTAGGCAATACTTAAGGTGCTTTGCAGCATCCCTTGGGCCCCTAGCTGCAACCCCTTTCATTCTTTTTACTGTATCTCTATTCATATTCTCTTTCTTCCATCTTACTTTCCACCCTCTTCTAACCTAACAATTGATTCATAGTGCAACAGTGAGGTTTTCCTCCTGTTACACCTTTGTAACCAATTTACCGTGAGTTTTAGTTTCGGTTCTGAAAGACCTCATTGACCCCAGTGCTTGGCCTTTGCCCTAAATTCTGCATTCTGTTCAATATTCTATTCCCATCACAGTTTGGTGACGAAAGGAGAATGCGACGGCTCCACTCACCTTGGGGCAAATCCAGCACCAGCAAGATGTAGGCGATGTTGGTGCAGCCGGTTTCAGCACCGCAGTACTTGACGCACTCTTCGGGGGCGACACAGGCAACCTGATCGGTGTACAGGATCCTCGAAGCCATTCCTGGAAATACCAGGAGGAAGAGAGGCAGGAATTTGATGGACCCGGCCAGTAAGCAGCCGGCTTTGGCGTGGATCATGTTTTTGCTGGAGAGGGCCCTCTGCACGATGACCTGGAAGAGAAAATGGCAGTCATGGAGGTTATTGTGAAGTGTGGTGTTGTCTGCTCTGTTACAGAATTTTAAAATATTGATGGACAGTGACATGCTATTAGAAATACTGATACTTTCACAATGCCTGTAACATAAATTCTAAAACAGTTTTACAGAAATCAAACAATGTGCAAGCCATCAATTCTTACTAATATTTATCAGTGTTCGTTGAATGTTGTTCTTCAAACATACTCAATTTATTATTTTTTACATTAGCATCTAGTACAGAGAACACCAGTCTCAAAAGTGGCTAAAATTCTGAAAACTTTTAGTAATATAGTAAGAACCAAGAAATTTAGAAAAATTCTAAAAAACAAAATGAGCTGTTCAAAAGCTCACTAAATTTGGACTGATACTACTGCAATAGGAAGACATATGTATGATATGCTTATGCATCTACAAGCCAACCCAACAGAATAGAAAAGGCAGAAAGCAGTTCACACTACACTATTCACTGACTTTGAAGCATGCCATCATACAAACTGTTTACCTGCCTGAGTTTGTATGTTTACATATTCAGATGCTGTATGTGTATGTGTACGCGCTTTCTAGATACCTGATCGGTGCACCAGTACCAAATGGACCCAATGCTGAGGCCAAAGACCACTCCAGGCCAAGGGAGGTCAGACCCGACGATTGGCCGGAACAGGTTCAGTGCATACGCCGGCGGGTAGTTATCCGGACACGTGTGGTTGTTCTGGTCGTATGTCTTGACTGAAGGAGAGGCTTCGAAGTAATCGGTTACGAGCTTCTCATAGCCACCGACTGCACCGAGAGCTGGCGATGATGGGCAAGAGGTATCAGAAAGGAGGACGAGGAGGAGGAACTGCCTAGCTGGCTGTTGTGGTGTCTGGTGTCTGATGTTTGTGGCCATGGCCTTAGCGTCAGAGAAGTGAAGATAAAGGAGTGTCGACAGAACTGGTGATCATGAGGCAATGATGAACGGTTGAGAAGTAACGAGGACAGATGTGCTGAAGGAGAGAATACGAAGATCACGTTCTGGAACAGGTGACCTCCGATAGAAATCTCAAGGATGAACAGGTGACCTCTGATAGAGATCTCAAGGATGACTGACCTCAGGTAGATATCTCACGTCAAAAGCAGCTTCCAAATTAATGCCAGACAAAGGTACACACACGTACATACACTCATGAGTTAAAGCACAAAGCCATGCAATTTAGTTTAAGGAAGAAAAAACATAACACGTGTTATTTGAAGAGACTCGTCCACCTAAGTATTTGGTATGTAGATACGAAGCAGATAGAAGGAAGTGTCTACAGAAAGAATAATCAGTCAAGGAATATAATAACAAATATTAGCTACAAAAGTAGACGAAGGAGGATCATACGCGGTTATAGTAGGTGTTAATTATGGAGATATCTGTTCACGGCTGAACTAATTCATTAAGATCACGCCTTGCGTATAGTTGTCCTCAATGGGAGTGCTTGTCGTCATGAAATCTACTGCTTGTAACAAAGCAAAACGAATGTTACAGAATTATAGCAAAATTAAATGAATCTTTAAAAGTCTCCAAAGCCGACATATGTTATTATTGAATTTGGATGGAAAAGTATGTAATTTAATGTTCAGTTTTTTACCAGTGCGAGTGAGTTTCAGTTGAGAAATCATTACAAGTGAAATAGCAAAAGGGCATCTACAAAATTGACAATACTTTCCGTGGTCAGGCTCATACCCACGTGTAATTGAATAGGCGACATCAATGCGATATACGAAAAACATGTGCTGCGTAATTTCACATAATGCCAGAAGGACAAAAAAAGGAAAGAAAACCAAAGACTGACTAAGCCCAAATTACATCTACAGGGTGCCACGCAAAATAAGAAAAAACCAGGAAATTTTAGATTTACATTATGTGTTCTACACACTGTTGCCTATCCTCATTGAACCTAATGTATGGCCCTCAAAAAGTTTTAGATCTTAGCGTAATGAATTTTACGAAGTGGGGTTTACTGTTACATCAATTTCGGTTACAGAGGAGAGAGGTCACAGCAGACATACTACAATACGTACTTAAAAACTCTGCTAACAGAAGCTTGGAACAATATCCCGCTTGAAGTCATCCAAAGGGCGACTGGAAGTTGGCTAGTTCGTCCATGTACTGTGCAACACCTACCCACAGAAAGCATTTTGAACATCACATCTAACATTTGTGTTTTTGTTGTTTGAACAATGTTTCTGTTAACAACTATTCACATTTTCCAGCAATTAAGTAATTTGTACCAAATTTCCTGGGTTTTTATTGGGGCACCCCGTAATTCCGCCCATCTACTGTTTCCGCATCTCTAAGGCTTAGCTCTCCCATTCACCTGATCAGTGCACCAATACCAAATGCCCGAGATGGTCACGCCGAAGAGCATGCCCGTCCAGGGCAGGTCCGATTCCCCAGGGACCAACGACCGGAAGAAATGCATCGCGTAATCGGGTGGATTGCCACAGTCCTTGACGGTCACATTCGGAACGGCATTGAAGTAATTCTCCACCAGGGCTTCGTAACCGCCCACTGCCCCAAATGCTGATGTAGACCAGGAGGCGTTAGTGCTGTTAATCATCATGCTGTACATTTTTTTTTATTATATATTACATTACAAACATTTTATCATCCTGAATTTTTGTTATGTTTACATGCGCAAGTTTTTGATATTCACAAATAATCAACCAAAAATAACGAATTGCTTCAGATTCGCTATACCATGGGAATATACGCCCAGGGGGAATTGTAACTGATGAGTTTTCAGCTGACCTAAGTTACTACTGTCTGTCTTTGCTTCTAAATCGGGTCTTGTTTCGAAATTTGTCCAGTTCAGACATCCTATATCAATTATAATTCCCTTAGGGTGTTCGTGATTGCCCCGGTATAGTGGATTACATATTAAACAATATAAATATAGCTTAGTATTTGTGAATACTGTGAATACATGCAGTACATAAACTATATGTATACAACACACATATTTGTGTTTATGTACAAAAGCTGAAATAAGAAGTTTTTGTTACGAAATGAAAGTGGATCGAGTGATCGACAACCACTAACAATTATTGAAATGGTAGAAGAAGTGGAGACCTCTGGATATTATTTTTAGTCAAATGATTTTAGAGCACATGTTGGCTCTTACTTGAAGAAGTCGATCATGTCTTCAAATTAGGTTTACATTTCAAATGATTATACCTTTGGTCATTCCTGTGGTGCAAAACTAATTGTCTTACAGTATATGCAAAATAGAATACACAACTATATATTTTATACAAGAGCAGCTGTCGATACAAATGTCAGATGGTAGAATCTTCACTGATAAAACAACAACATAAGAGGATCAACCTTTTCAATGGGCTAGGACTCTGACCATATAGACAATATCTTCCTTAAGGCAATGATGAAGCGGATTAAGACAATTGACAGAACCAATTTCGGCTTAGTGGTAATCCCAGACATCACCTAAGGGCATATATCGCAAATTCAAATATCTTAAATCTAAAGAATTCAAATACATTAAATTCAAAGACAGCAAATTCTAAGATCGCAAATTAAAATATTTTAAATTCTAAGATCGCAAATTCAATCGTCTAAAATTCAAAGATCGCTCATTCGAAGACCATAAATTCAAATACCTTAAATTCAAAGACCATAAATTCAATTATTTAAAATTCAAAGAACTAAAATTCAAAGATCAAAGTTCTCAAATTCAAAGAGCGCACCGCTCACGTCTCCGCGAATACTCACAAGTCGCCATGACAATGAAGGCTCCTATAAGCATCAGTATGGTCTGCACGAAGTCGGTCCAGATGACTGCCGTCAGGCCGCCGGCGATGGTGAAGATGGCTGCTATGGCTAGCAGGATGAGGATGCTGAGGTAGAGCCACTCCGGGTCGTCTTGGACGTTCAGTGAGGTCGTGATGAAGAGAGCACCTGCGTACAGGTCAGCCTGCAATGGATGGTGTTCAAGGTCAGATCACTGGTCCCCTCTTTTGTTCCTTAGAGGGTCAGTGCCGTCAGTGCACCTCATGCGGTGCACTGTAGACATTACTTGAGGTTCTTAGCAGCTTGGCTTCGTCCCCTAGCCACAGCCACTTTCGTTCCTTTTACTCTACCTCCGTTCATATTCTCTTTCTTCATCTTACTTTCCATCCTCTCCTGACACTTGATGCATAGTTCAACTGCTTTGAGGTTTTCCTGTTACACCTTTCAAACCTTTTTACTGTCAATTTCCCTTCCAGCGCTGAATGACCTCAGACAGCCCAGCGCTTGGCCTACATCCTATAGTCTACCGATCCTCTTTCGTAGATAAGAGCGTCACTGGCGAGTTGATTTAGGGGCAAAAGCCCGTGCCAGTATAAGCTAGTTTATTTAAGTAATAATAATAATAATGAAACTTAAACGAGCACAAGCTATATCAGCATTTATCATTTAGCATTTGACAGCACAACGGAAAAAAATGGCACTAGGTAATTGCTAATCGCCAAAAACTTCGCCACAGTTATTCTGTATTTACTTAAACTCTTTGTTGAATTGTGCAAAATTTGTAAGCAAGATGCTTGAAGATACTTATAAAACACCTTCCCGTGTCGTTCTGTTGTGTTAAATTATGTCGATGTTGGTCTAAAAAGTAAAATGTTAACTATGCACCTGGTGGTTTCAATGGCTGAGTTCGTTCTTCTCCGGGATGGAGAATTTAGGCAATATATATATATATATATATATATATATATATATATATATATATATATATATATATATATATATATATATACACACACACACACACACACAATATAATGGGTGGGGTGTAGGTATGTGCATTTGTAGTATTAATATTTGGAACACGCTGAAGCAGTATTTATGTAATTTCGTAAATGATTATAATTATTAGAAATAATGGTGAATTTTTGACTTTTTATAAACTGGTGGACTTGACCAACACTGCGGAATCCATTTAAGTTTATTTTTAAACATCAAAGTACAAAGGAATGCAAATAATCCAATGCTATTGATATAGCTAATGCTATCTTATACTAAACACTTAGAGAACGATATAAGAATTAAGGTTATAATGACAAAATGTGAGGATGTTTTAAGTACAATTCACCATTAGGTAACTGCAAATTTATTTCAAAGGTAAAGTATCCTATCTAATAAGTATTCGTTAAACTATTGGAATAAGAAATCACTCAATATTTTTAAGCCTTCACCAAGACCACTTTTCGTATGTAGTGCAATTAACAAACTCATCGTTCATATATTTTAGTCTTAACCTTCTGCTAATCGATTAAACGCACTAAATACATAATTCTAAAAAAATATGCAGCTATCATAGATTGAAGAAAGTGTACTTTTGTGTGTTATTTGTTGTTTTTATAAAAAATTTTAAAGATCGTCTACCATTACAGCGTAGGCGCAACGGAGTGCACACTACACAGACGGTTGTTGAAAGTCTGCGTTATCTTGTGAAACCGTTTAGTTTATGTTCTCCGTGCAAGTCATAATTTTCTATACCCAGAGGATTCTGTGCCCAATTTGGCAGGGAAATCGCATCTCCAAGGTAGGACGTTACGGAGTGTTTGTGGTTGAGCGTCAGATCGAAAATATCATGGCTTTCAAAGGTGGGTAGATAACTAAGAGTGGCTTGTACTAAGCCTAGTACCATTTTTATAACTAATATAAAGCTTGATTGACGTATATAAAGCTTTTATATGTTCTTTGAGTAGACTTGTTTGCATGTTAGGTGTATGAAGGTAGACTCTCGTGTGCTGTGCTCTTGAACAGTTTAGGCGAATTGACAAATTGAATACAGATATACTGTATAGGCCTACTTACTCTCATTGCCACAAACGTTTACATTTTTAAACCTACAGCAGAAGGATATATTCCAAAAGTAGAGCGGATGTTATGAATATTTCCCATTACTTCTGATTTGCAGAGTAAAATGACTTCGAGCAGGTCGAAGCCACTGTTGGCAAGTTAAGAGTCCAGAGGTCCACATTATACCATTTAGACCCTTCAACACTTGCCTGTGCTGGCTTAATATAGACCAGCCATCCATCCATCTCGACCAAATAATAGACCTCCTTCGCTTAAAAAACAGCACAGTGGTTTTTAATTGCGTGTCATCCTAGTTACGTGTCAAAGTTGCGCTACTTAATTAATAGGTGGAACCATTCAACCAGAGTCAAAGTATACAGGGTCTGCTCACGAGGCGGTACTAAAACCTATCCCCGCCCCTTGTGAAACGTCATCAGTTACAAAAGGACCATATTTTTATGAAACTATATTTACGATAACATTTTCATATAACTATTTTTGCGATGGCGTTTTTTACATAAATTTTCCTCTTATTGCATGTTGCCGTATACTACGTTAAAGTACAAAGAATGCTCTTTCAAATTATATATAGCACATTACAATTACGAATACTTTCAAACCCACAAGCGCGCACAGAAAAAATTATCTACGCACACAAAAAAGTGCAATTACTTCATCCGTCAACCTAAAACATTCACGTTTCGTAGCGTATCTGACTAAGGGATGATGATAGAAAGAAACTGAAAAATGGATTAGAAAGCTGATAAAATTTACGATATAATGCATAAATAAAATTGATAGGTGTTCTCACAAATTTTCGAGGAATTCTAGGTCAAAGACGGACCAAACATTTTTAATTTTTTGTAAATATTTACCAAATTTTTTTTTTACATAATTTTTCATCTTATTACATTTTGCCATATACCATGTAAAAGTACAAAGAATGCCCTTTCAATTGGTATATGACACATTACAATTACAATTATTTTCAAACCCATAATCGCGCACAGAAAATATTATCTACGCACGCAAAAATTATAAAAAAAACAAAAAACAAATTAAGCGTTCGTGGGAGATCTGAAATCTAGCCCCGCCCCTTGTGAAACGTCATCAGATACATCCAGCCAGACCTTTTTGTACTTTTTCCGAAAATAATATAATCGTTTGAGGCATGCATAATTAATACCTTTATGTATACAGTTTGTGTTATATGTAAACTTGTGTGTTCGGAAGTATATTTATGTTATGAAGTGCTAATGAGAAATTTGATGGAAATGTGTTCCCTGTATCATTTTCTTCATCATTTATTCCTTTGATACCTTATATCGTATATGATGTAATTCTTATACTTTTGATATTGTTTTCTTTTTTGTGGTCAAGTCGTGCAAATGCAACTGCCATTTTTTACACAGCCTGTATCCACATTTTCTTTGTATTTATTGCATAACAATAAGTATTCATAATAAGATTTGGAAAATATAATTAATCTATCATTCTAACCTTTAGCATAAAAAAAGTTGTTGTTTTTCAAAGTGAGGTATGAACACAGTGACAGAACTAAATACATTTCTTAAGAATTATTTAAAATCTTGATAATATTACGAACTGAGAGAGAGAGAGAGAGAGAGAGAGAGAGAGAGAGAGAGAGAGAGTTGTCATGTTATAAGAAATGGACTTGAAGAGAATACAGCAAACCAGTATATAGGTAAGTAAATAAATAAGTAAAGAATAAACATATGAAGAAAGCTGGAGTAGCTATGTGCGTTCAAACTGGTATATTTTGTGCAATAAAACAAGGCTTGGTGACTAAATGAGAAAATGGCTATTTAAAAAAAAATCAAACATGTGACCTCTACAGATTTTATCATCAAGATTTTATGAAAAACACCATGCGATATGGATTAAATGTATAAAAGCTAAGGGTTCTTTAAGTAATTTAATGGAGAAGCACGGAAAGTGTTATTCTTGTGACATCACAGTATTAGCTCCGCCCCCACTGCCGAGTTGAGCAGACCCTATATACTTTGAATGGATATTAAAAAACATCAAGCATGTGACCTCTTTACAGGTTTTATCAAGATTTTATAAAAAAAACCATGCGATATGGATTAAATGTATAAAAATTAAAGCTTCTTTAAGTAATTCAATGGGGAAGCACGGGCAGTGTTACTCTTCTGAAGTCACAGTATTAGCTCCGCCCCCACTGCCGAGTTGAGCAGACCTTATATACTTTGACTCTGGGTGGAACAACCGACTGGACTAGTGGATCCAGTTTCCACTGCATGTGAAGCCACCCTCCAAAAAAGTACTTTAACACGTCCTGACACCTGAGATGGGCATCAGTCATGAGTTGTTGGTGGTGAGAGCAAGAGCTCGAGACCTCTACACTCCTTTCGAAGTAAGTATTTTCTCCAAAGTTAGAAATTAAGGGCATATTTTAAGATTAAACAGAGGTTAATGAAAGTCTGGCTCTGCACAGTGCACACATACCTCCATGACGCTTTCAAAGTATCTACTTACAACTCTGAATATTTAGAATATTGGCGCCACTTGTACCCATAGACGCTGGGGCACTTTCTTCACAAAAATCATAAACAATGACTTCCACCCATGAATTATCCAAGGAAACTACGATTTTTGGTAGAAGAAGAAGAAGAAGCATGCACTAGATAATTAACTAAATAAATAGTTAAACGGTAGTATAAGGTCATGAATTGCATAATTTCTTTTACATATTCATGATTATTAATTTGAAAACATTCGTTGTTGAAAAAGTAACTAGATTAAAGACTCAAATATCAACAGTTTTGCTTGTGAACAGTACCTATGGCATTGTTTATCAGTGTTGCCAACTGGTATGTGTTTACCCTCCAAACTGGGCATAAGACTTACACAAAACCAGGGAAATAAGTGAAATTAGCGTATCTATTTGTAGTATATTTACATATTAAAGCAATATTATCATTATTGCGTTACTATGACAACTAGAATTCATGGAAACAGTTTGTAAATGCATTGGCGTATGTGTGAAGCTCCACTAGATTGGCAACGATGAGTCATTTTGCCATCGTCTGCTCGTATCTACTTTAGAAATATCTGTAATTTCTCGGGGTTAATTTGGTTGCAAAAAAGGGATAATAGACATGAATTAAAGAAACATTTTGAAGTAACAAAGTAAAGTTAAACTAAATAATGAGTAAAGTAAACAATTAAGGGAATAAAGCTTTGCACCTCATAAACCGTGTACTCGTGTGCTGCCCGCAACTTTGTTTGTGGAGTGAGCACTTAGGAACCAGGAACCGCAACGTAGTTCAAGTGTAATTTGGAGTGAATTAAGACCAAAACATGTATAATTACAATCAAATAAACACTGTGGAGTTTCAATTGTGATGGTAGTAAGGATAAACCCACCGATTACAAGGTAAAAATGAATTTCAGTGCAAACCATGACCTTGGGAATGAGAAGCTCTGGTGCGCTTACGAGCGGCACCTCACGTGGGTGCCGCCATATTGGATTCAAAACTGCCTTGAAAACATATTTTACGAAGACCTCACATGCTTGCTTATTTTATTTTGTATGGGGATTTCATATACTATCACATTATGTTGACGAAACTTCAATCTTTTGTGAGATATGCTTAAAGATGTAATTGTATTCTTGTTTTGCCAATTAAATATTGAGTGAATAAGGCTGATCCACGCGACGATGATGGATCCACTGCGGTGTTTTCCCCAGCTAATTTTATTCTGGTGTTACTGTAAATGTGTTTTATTCCAGTTTTGCCTTCAACGGGAACGTTGACATGGGAAAGAATTTGATTATAGACACTTAATTTGTTTTAATCTGTAAAATACATTATAATTTAGAATTGGTGTAGAATGGAAGAGCAGATTGTAGTTGAATAAAAAAAATTAGGCCATTATTATTAATTGTAAGACTGTTTGATCAGTATATTGACGAACGTGCTGTTTAGATGGCCATAACGACTCCTGGTTAATAATATTGGAAAATTCTTCCAAAATGAGAGAAATCTAATACATTTTAGACCTAGTTTGTGCTAACGGTATTGTACACAGTCAGACTGTGTTCATGATAGACTGCTTGGTTCAGTACCTTATAAGTATATTATTTAATGTACTCCATTTTAGGACAATCTAGCCGCCCAAGCCCGGATAAATAGGGAGGGTTGGTGTCAGGAAGGCATCCGACCGTAAAAACCCACACCAGAACCAATGAAATGAGTTGTGATATTGTGACAAGGCAAGGGCTACTCCATCATGAGCAGGTGCAGCTAAAGAAGCGAGCTCTAAATTTGATCAGAATAGGCCAGCTCAATATCGGGTCTATGACAGGAAGAGGAAGAGAGTTGGCTGAGTTGATGAGGTAAAGAGAGTGGATATTTTGTGTTTGCAGGAAATTCGATGGAAGGGTAATAAAGCCAAAGAACTGGGGGATGGCTACAAGCTGATCTATAGTGGAGCAAATGAGCAGGGTAGGAATGGCGTTGGTGTAGTGTTGTCGGGGGAAATGAAGAATGCAGTGACGGAAGTGAGTAGAAAGAATGACCGCATTATGAGAGTGAAGATATGTTATAGAGGGGAAACAATGAACATCATTTGGAACGAAATGAGTGAGGTAACGCAAGAACTGGAAGAGCAGGAGAGGATTGTAGTGGGGGCAGACTTTAATGGACATGTCGGAAATGAAAAGGATGTAGTTGAACGTGTGCATGGAGGACATGAGATCGGGGAGAGAAACCCAGAAGGAGAGAGTATAGTAGACTTTGCCATGTCTTTTGATATGGCAATAGTGAACACATTCTTCAAAAAGAAGAGGGAGCACTTGATAACATATAGGAGTGGCGGTAGATGCACAAAAATAGATTACCTACTTTACAATAGATCAAGGCTGGTGGAAGTTAGGAATTGCAAAGTTATCCCAGGTGACCACGTGGCCCCCCAACATAGGCTCCTTTGTATGGATTCGAAGATGAAAATAGAAAAGAAAACGAATGGGGTAAAGAAAATCAAGTGTATAAATTGTTAGGGAGGGATAATGATAAGAAGAAAGAGTTCAGGAGAAGAGTGCTGGGAGAGGTTGATCTGGGAATTGAAGATGTGGGAGAATGGTGGAGGCATAATGCATCAGTGATTAGAAGACATGGAAAGGAGATACTAGGGGAAACATCTGGAATAGTATGGGAGGAAAAGGAGAGCTGGTGGTGGGGGAAGTGGTGAAGGGTAAAAGGGAGGCGAAGAAGAGATTTGAAGAGTCACAGCTGGAGGTAGACAGAGAAAGATTAAGAGAAAGAAACAACGAAGTAAAAAGGGTGGTAGCTCAAGCTAAGGCAAGGTCATATGAAGAGGTTTTTAATGAGCTGGAAACCAAGGAAGGGTTGAATAAGATGCTCAAACTGTCAAAAGTAAGAAATAAAAGAACAAAGGACATCACCCATATTAAGCAAATGAAAGATAGGAATGGTACGATCATAAAAAAGGAAGAAGACATCCTGAAAAGATGGAAAGAGTATTTCGAACAACTGCTAAATGAAGAAAATGAAATACTTGTAAGAGAGGATGGACAAGTAAACTTGGGAATGGTAATGGGGATATCTAGGGATGAAATGATACAAGCCTTAAAAAGAATGAGGAATGGGAAGGCAACAGGACCAGACTTAATCCCAGTTGAAGTTTGGAAAGCCTTAGGAGTGGAAAGGGTAGACATCTTGTATGATCTGACAATAAAAATATTTGAACAGGAAAAGATACCAGAAGAATGGCGGGAAAGCATATTGATACCTATATTTAAAGGTAAAGGTGATGTCCAGGAATGCCGTAATTATTGAGGTATCAAACTAATGTCTCACATGTTGAAGATTTTGGAAAGAAAGATAGAGTGCCAAGGCAAGAAATATGGAGATGTTTGAGGGAGAAGATGGTGTCAGAAAAGTATGTCAGAATTATTCAGATGTACAGGAATGTGTATACTAGAGTGAGAAGCAGTGTTGGAGAGACGGATGGATTTGAGATAAGAGTTGGATTACACCAGGGGTCAGCGCTTAGCCCATTCATCTTCAACATCGTGATGGATGTAATGACCAGGGATGTTAGAGAAGCAGTGCCATGGTGCGTATTATATGTGGATGACATTGTGTTGTGTTCAGAGGGGAAGGAGGAGTTGGTGGAGAGTAGCACTTGAGGAGAGATGAATGAGAATAAGCAGATCAAAAACCGAATATGTGTGTTTCAGTATTACTGAGGATGGTGGACGTAGTATAAGATAGTGGAAGCATGGACTAAGAGGTGAGACATCGAATTCAGGCAGGACGGAGTAACTGGAGGTCTGCATCTGGGGTCCTCTGTGACAAGAAGGTCCCTCTGAAATTGAAGGGAAAGTTTCATAGGACGGTGGTCAGACCAGCAATGTTATATGGATCAGCAACAGCAAGTATGAGGAAAACAGAGAAGACGGATGTAGCAGAAATGAGAATGTTGAGATGGATGTCGGGAGTAACAAGGGAAGATAGGATTAGAAATGAGTATATAAGAGGATCAACAAAGGTAGTTGAAATATCGAAGAAAATACAGGAGGGAAGGCTTCGATGGTATGGACCCCTGTTACGAAGGGAGGAACGTCATGTTGGAAGACATAGTACGATGGAAATAGAAGTGTTGGGTAGAAGGAAGACCAAGAAAGAGATGGCGTGATTGTGTAGGGGAAGATATGGTATTAAAATGTATAAATGAGAGCGAGGCACAGGACAGAAATCGATGGAGACGACCCATTCACAACGGCGACCCCATATAAAAATGGGTTTAAGCTAGGAAGAAGAAGTACTCCGTTTTAGGACAGGATTTTCTTGGTATGGTTAACAGAAGACGAGAAAAACTCCATAGCACATTCACATAAACGCTTGGTATAAAGGAAACAAAGTTCGCTTAGTTGAAGAGGAAATTTCGTAATACAGACATACCTGAAAATTAAGCAGACATTTTTTTTTACATGGGTGTAAGAGGTTGGAAAATTCACAACAATTGTGCATGCGCTTTTTAGTTGTGTTTGAGAGGCCTGAAACAAATGGGAGGGTAGCTCTTCAAGCTAGGGATTTAGTTTGGCTCAATTTCTCCTCGGGATGACCAGTTACTTCCCCTGAATAGGGAAAGTTACAGTGTGCTAGTCTGGGTAATAGTCTGATATTCTCCCAGTGATGGCACGGCAGGAGGTTAATTGACAATTGATATCTAACGAGATCATGTGGCAGAAGCTTTTTAACTATGCTTTGTAAATTCTTTACTGTAGCAGTCTTTTAGACCAATAGTGATATGTATAGTTAGGTTGCCAAGTTATTTAAACAGGTAGCCTCTTGTCTGTAGGCACGAGCTGTGTATGGTTAAACGTTCACATATAAAAGATAAAATCACTTTCCCTCACAAAACCTTATCATCCTAACTTTACCCCAGCATGTTTTCATTAGTCCCTCCGATGACTTTGATGTTTGTCAGGTCACAGTTCATATCCCATTTCCCGTGACCAGCATGCTTAATGTTATCGTCATCATGACTACAGGAGTAATGTTTTATTTGCCAAAGTTTCGAATGGAGGTGTAACTGGGTCTTACCGATATTTTGGTGAAGACGTAGAGTATCAGCGCCAAAATGGAGAGATAGATTCTGATTCTTTGTCCTCCGAATCTCTCCCGGAGGTACTCCGGCATCGTGAAGATTCCAGCGCTCATGTACACTGGTACGAATATCCACCCCAGCATCATTAGCACGAAAATGGCCTGTGTGAAAAGTTCAGTAAACCAGAAAAGAGTGAGTTACATAAGAGATACGAAACATCCATTATCAGATGAATAGGAAATATTAGGTGATGTGTGATGTGTAGCCTATTCGTAAGAAGCCTTTAGGCCAGTAGGATAAGTATAATCGGGCATTCCTCTCTACAAGCTCAAAATATTTTATATATGCCAGAAATAACTACTTTCAAAAGGTTTACTTGATCGCAGGTTTCATCGAAAAACACTTCTAATGAACACTTCGATATGCATAGTGTTGTAGCTACGAACGGGCGCAATCCTAAAGAGAGTGCGAGTGAACGAACAGGTATCATCAAAGATTTCTAAACATTTGCAAATGGTATCCATTTTGGAAATGTACTGACTTACGTTTAACTCGAATGCTCCTATGCCAATGCCCGAAGCTGCCCCCGACCCAGCCAGTCCGATGAAATGGCTGGAACCGATGTTGCTGGCAAACAGCGATGCCCCAACCTGTAGGAATGTAACCTTTAGACTGAAATATTTGTTAATATTAAGTAATTGATATGTATATGCTTTGTCAGTTAATACATTCTCCCTGGTGGGGGGGTTGAATACAGAGGAAAAAATACTTCTTGAATAATCTGTAGCTTTCTCCCACATTGGCTTAGTCTCATTCGCCCATACATTTACGAGTGGTTCCACTTATAGCGGTATATTGCTCTAGGGAGTATTGTAGGCCATTTGCTTTTTGTTCAGAATTCATACTATATGTCAGAATTCGTATATAATTCAAATTGTGCTTGAATAGGAGCCAGAATTAGGTACTTTATGGTTTATTTCCTTGTGATGTGTTACACTTGACTGGGTGCACATTTTACCTCGGTTGAATCAGTGTTATAGTAACCTGTGGGCTTTCTCACCACGCAGGCATACGAGTGTCCAAATTTCCTCTGCATAAGATGTTTTACTGCAAGCCATTTGTTTTAGACAATAGCGGCTATTACACATTGCATACAGCTTGTAACGCATTCCCGTGTTCCACCAAGACGTTCCACCCTATGTGCGATGAAGATTTGATGCGCTCTTGAAGCCATAATGTACTTCTCGTGGTAGACTTTTTAGTAACGGGTCCTTGTCGTTATCAATTCTGTGATATTCGCTTTAGTCTATTTTCTCAGAGACGTTTGCTACTTAATCTTTGGCCCTTTCATCCCTTTTCACTAGCTGTTATTTTCATTCCTTCCATTTTTCAAATACTATCACTTTCAACAGGCACTTTGCAGCGCCTCAGTGGCGTGGTCGGTATGGTGTTGACGTGTCACCTCGGTGGCCGCGAGTTTGATTCTCGGGCATTCCATTGAGGAGTGAGAAATGTGTATTTCTGGTGATAGAAGTTGTAGAAGATCACTTTCGACGTGGTTCGGAAGTCACGTAAAGCCGTTGGTAAAGTTGTTGAATAACCATTGGTTCATGCAACGTAAAAACACCATACAAACAAACAAAAAAACAGACACAAGCTCTATCCTGAATGCAAATTACCAGGATTTTTACATTAGATTCAAAACCGTTACTGCCATCATGTTCTGCTTACTTCCAAAGCCCTTTGTGTCATGGATCCTTTGCTTATCAACTTCTCTACCCATTCTTCAACTTACCGGTATCCAGTGCATATTTCTTGACGCCAGAAAATAACTCGAAACGCTTCCCTTCTTGGCTTTCCATGAGGTCTGCAAGGTAAACAAAAAAATCACTATGAACTTTAGGTGTTAGGCTAAGTTGAAATTATTTTATTTAAAGTGTCTTTAAATTATGCTAAATTGAAATGATTTCATTTAAAGTGTCTTTAAATTATGTAAGAACTTATGCATTGCATTTACACAAATAGCGACGTAAGTCTTTAGTTTTGGAAGTTAAAATCAGTTTTAGATTTAATTTCGCTGTGGTTAACATTGAATGTAAGAATTAAGTTTTTTTATCTTTCACTAAAGAAAATATACAATATTTTACAATTTTAATAGAATTATATTAAGAATTTTATCCAAGTTGACTTAAATTTACTAGAATGTAACAAAAATCTTATCTTTTACTTTTAATCTATGTATTTTATTGTCAATATTTTTCTGTAGTTATCCATATAACAACTTTCACCAGTACGTTTTCTTTGAGAAAACGTTGAATAGTCGCGTATCACAACTGCTTATCTGCTTTTTTTCATAGTTAATATGGTTTGATGAAGTGATTGGTTATGTAAACAGTCCCACCATTTTAATCAAAGTGGAAATAACCAACTGCTCATGTAAAATTAATTACTGACTGTCAGTACTTTACTAAGATTAACGAAAACAAAATACTAGTGGTTGGGTGGTAATACAGCAGCATTATTTCATGAAATGATGACAGGGTGAAACTTGACTTGGGAAATATCGCGCACCCCATCTAGACAACATTCAATTATCGACTAAAAATTTATTGGAAGATTTAACTGAATATCACTGCCAGGGAACTGTTTAAATAAATTTTTTTTTAAAAATACGGTTTTATTATAACTGCTTCTTACTAAAATAGGTTAATGCATGATTAAGTTTAAGCTTTCGACCTGAACAATGACGGAATCGTACGAGTGAAGTTCACACGGACTACTTGGGGCAGGGGGAAGGGTTGCTTTGGGGCCCATTATCCTTATGGTTAACATCGGGTCATTCGAACAGTTTACTGATAAGACAAATTAACCAGAAAGATTAAGTACTTAACATTAACCTTTGTCCTGTAAATGCCCAATACCCTCAACTACGTTGTCCCGAGTCCCAACCGTCTCGTCAACTCAGTGCGCCTAGCATAATTACCATTGGTGGGTGGTAGTTTGGGTGGGGGGACCCCTGAGACTTGGCTTGGACTTGCCAATGTAATGTGAAGTAGTTCCCTGAATTACTGTGCATGCCTGATACTCACTTAAAATTTACTTTATTCATACTCAGTTTACTTACGCCAAGACAAAAGCTAATTTATTTCGCAGGGACCAATGCATAGGCCTAGTATCCCCGTAGGATGTTAAATAAATATGTCAAAATTATCTTTTGTGGGATGGGGGTGGGGAGGTAAATTAGGATCAAAAGAATTGCGTCGAGGTTCATCTAGTCTACAGTATTTTTATATACATTCATCATATATATCGGCAATTTATTGGCTCTCGACACTGGTTGCTGGAACAGTGAGGATTATAATGTGGCAAAAATATTTGTCGGAAGTTGTTTTCGATGTTATTTGTGCCTTCGATTCATCTGCGGACTACCGACGTTCCCATTTTGAGATCATCCTGACAATGATCTGCGATATAAGAGTCCTCTTATGTCCTTAGATCAAATACTCAGGCAAACCGTGGTGATGAGATAGCTACCAATATGAGCAGCAAAGCCAAAAGTGGTGTGTGCAGTAAGGCAAAGGTGCTTCCAGTGGTATTATTGGTATACCGCAGGTTGGTGTTAAATCCTGAGACCTACCGGTGCTAAAAGCGGATATTCTATTGTAAGCAGGTTGGGTATACTCAAACACGAGCAATATGCAATAGCTGTATTTTCACACAGTTCAATACATGATGAGCAGCAGTGCACGTGACAGTGTTGAGGCTACGCTTACCCAAGCGAGACTGCCCCAGACTCAATTTCTTCCGCCTTAAACACATTTTGGCGGGAATACAAGTAACTTACATATGCATCATATGGAAACATCCTACATCCCTTCTCTAAAAATAAATGTATTACACTTTTCATGAAATTGAAGGTTTATCAAGTAATTATACAGAAGAGAAGTATAAGGCATACTGACGACAAAATGGTGTTATATGAGAGAAAAAACAAATCATATAAGTGGAACGTGATTACGTGCTCATTGCAAAGTAGGACGACATTTAGTTGCATGAAGTTGACAAGTTATTACAAAATGGCCACATATTCAGTGCAAAAAGAAAATGCATAACTAAGAGAAATCAAATTGTACATAATTGAAAAATCACAAACTGTAGTTTTTATGCCAACACGGAGGATTTATTTTCCTCGTCCCTCTTCTAGGTTGGCGGTCAGCACACGAGTCAGGGGGGGAAAGTGAACGAGTAGGTGGGGAAACCTGCACTCTTATTTCCCGAAGATGTTTTCTGTTTCTCGTTGATATTCTTCCACTACCATCTAATTTTATGACATATTGGCGGTCTCCTTTCATTTCAATGACTTTTGCAATACGATCCCAGGCCTTAGAGACAACATTTTGCACTGCTACTGTGGTACCCGTTTGCAAGGGGCGGAGTCTCTTTGCACTAGAATCATGACGGAACTTGACATTTCTCAAGTGTCTACCCATCTTCTCCTCTCTGTCTATCATAATGTCTGCCCACTGCTCTGTTATCTTATGGTAGCTTTTAATCATGGGGACTGAGTCTCTGAGTTGTCGTCCCATGGCTAATTGTGCCGGCGATTTATCGATGTCTCTTAGGGGCGTATTTCTATATTGCAAAATGGCTCTTGCAAAACTATCTGTGTCGAGGCTTCCGTCACTTCTTGTGTTATCTTGAATGGTTCTTTTTGCTGTACGTACTGCTGCCTCTGCCCTCCCGTTGGATAGGGGGTAATGGGCTGAGGATATTCTCATCCTAACCCCCCATTTCTGTAAGAAGCTAGCCATTTCAGTGCTTACCAAATTTGTGCCACCGTCGAGGGAGATTTCTTCCGGGGCACCCCACTGCATGAAGTATCGTCGGAAGAGTGGGATCAACTTAGCAGAAGTAGCACCACTTGGAAAGAAGGCAATTTCCAGCCAACCAGTAAGCCTATCTGCATATGCCAGATATTGTTTTCCACATATTTGAAACATATCCATGACCGTCTGTTGAAAAGGATATTCAGGGGGTAGGGGTGGGTAGGCAATAAGCGGTTCCTTTTGTTGGGATGGAGCGATGACGTCACATGTTCTGCACTGCATCCTCTTGAGATTCAGTTGACCCTCCATCCCAGGCCAATACACAGCCTGCCGTGCCCTACGAATCATTGAATCAGAGCTTTGGTGGCCTGAGTGTAGGTTAGAGACAACTCGGTCTCGTAGTGACACAGGTATTACTAGACGTATGTGCCCTTCATCATATGAATACACCACCAGTTCGTCCACGATGCCAAGTCGGTCCCGTACGTTAAAATACGGCTTTATGCTGGAGTCGACTAGATTTCTTGATACCGGCCAAGAACCTGCGGCTACCATACTCTTTAGCAGCTGATATTCCACATCGCTTTCAGCAGCTTTTTTAACAGAATTCCAGTCGAGGGTTATGACGTCATCACTCAGCGACGTGATCAACACTGCAACGCACGAACTCTCAACCTCCTCCCCCATCTCACTGTCACTCGCATTTATTGGGCTTCTGATTACTGGGTATCTTGAAAGAGTATCGGCTGTTGAGTTTTTCTTCCCAGGAATGTATTTCACTGTGAAACTGTATTGTAATGTTTTTTCCTTTAATCGAAGCAAATGAGGATTTGCAATGTCTTTCAATTCTCTATCACCAAACACTTTGACCAGCGGACGGTGGTCAGTAACAAGGATAATATTGGGACATCCCAGTAGGAATAATCTAGCTTTCTGAAAGCACAATACCACGGCAGCAGCCTCTCCTTCAACGACTGCATAATTGACTTCTGCCGAGGTTAAATGTCTACTTCCACAGAGGGCAAGCTTCCATCCCCCTTTGCAACAAAATGGGACTTTATCCTCTTCGCAACTGCAATGTTGTTGTAACACCAGAAATCCCATCCCATCACGCGACCAGTCAGTGATTACCGCAGTTCGCCTAGATTTATCGTAATAGGCCAATCCATCCCCAATCAAATTGCATAAAATTTCTTTAGTCTTTTCGAATGCATTCTGTAACATTTCATCCCAGTATACCTTTCGACTGGTTGACTTTTTTTAGGAGGTCTCGAAAGGGTTCCATTAGTTGAGAGGTAGCAACAAATGGTGCCATTTGGTTTACGAGGCCAAACCAAGACCTTATGTCAGTGATGGTTGGTTGATTTGGCATTGGGAAGCTCTTGATTGCAGACAACTTTTCCTCACCTGGCTTGAAATTGTCCCAACCTAATTCATAGCCTACAAAGTCTACCTCGCGTTGGCAAAATTGAAATTTATCAGGATTGAGGGTAACTCCGTTCTCTTCACATACTTGTAAAAAACTTATCGTGTGATAAAACGCTCCTTCCACAGTATCATCATATAGGAGAACATCATCGACACATTTAGATTTTCTCGGAATGTCCGCTATTACATCATCAAAGCGCTTTGAGTATGCATCCGAGGCACAGACATGTCCCATTGGGGTCCTACAATACTGGTACCTACCCCATGGGGATATGAAGGTAGTCAGGTGCCGACTTTCCTCATCTAATTCCACTTGATGGAAACCAGAATAGGCATCTATTACAGTTTTGTATGAACGCACAGGTACACTGGATGCCATGTCGAACGGGGCGGGGCAAAAGTGTGATGAGTTTCTCTTTTGCAATATTTGTTTAGCTTTTGGTAATCCACTGTTCTTCTTGGGTTTCCATTCCTTTTAGCTACTACTACCATTCGCGCACACCAATCGGTTGCAGTTCCTGTAGGAATGGGGCGGATTATTCCCAGTTTTACATCGTCGTCCAGCTGTTTTTTTACCTCTTGCTCCCAATGTTTGGGAATTGGAATTGGCATATGGGACTGCATCAGGGAGAAGGTGGATGTGGTGTGGCTTTCCCTTCATTACCGGTAATGGATTCCGTTTAGTATTGAATACCGTACCTGAGAAACGCTCCAAAATCCACCTTTTGAGCTTAGGTACATTGGCCTCCTGAGGGTAGAACGGCAACTCTATAACGTCATGGGTGTTGCTCCCATCACTGGTGACGTCATTGGCATCCACACTATTGGGTCGTTCCCTACCAATATTATTTACTGACATTCCGTCTACCTTAACATGATGGGGAAAGTTTGCATCCACTAATCCTAAACCCTTACATACATCTATAGATTGGTATAGCCTAGAGACACCGCACACTACTAACACCTCTATGTTTAGAGCGTTATTTCTACCCAATGTTATTGTACAACGCAACAGTACCCAGTACTCTCATGGGTTTTTCGGCTGCATGATTAACCCTGGCGTTCGAACGATGCAACTGTTTCACGTTCAGTCCTAATTGATGCAAAACCTTTTCCCCCATAATACAAACTTCGGCCCCAGTATCGGCAATAGCATCAATAAATGCTTCATACATTGGTACATCACGTCTCATTTTATGTTCAACTTTTACGCGCACATGCGGTAGCTTTCCCGCCAATGCTGTCACCTGCTGGACCCCACAGTGCTGCACTAATGTGCATGCCGTCACTGACATGGTATCGTCATCATGGTCAACTTCAATGCCTGCTGCCTTGTTATTCGCACGTTTTTTCTGCAATATCTAGCTAAATGACCCTTTACACCACAGTTGTGGCAACACACTTCACTTGCATAGCAGCTAGATTTATTTTCCTCATGAATGCGTCCACAATTATCACATCTCTTACCTGACATGAGTAGCTTACTATCCTTTTGTCGACGAAAGTTCGATTTTACTGCCGCAACATCACTATGTTCTGTTTCATTATTATTATAGGGCAGCAATTCTTTTCCCACCTTGGCAGTAATGAGTCTATGGTTAATTTTGCTGGCCCCACTATCCCTTTCAGCTGCCTCATATATTTCACACTTCTGTAGTATTTTGGCGACACTGTTATATTTTTCGTAGTCTTGGAGTATTTCTTGTTTCAATCCGCAGTAATTCAAACCACTGGCTAACCTGTGAGTCAGCATATAGTCACTCATGTCATTTTTGCACCGAGGGCAGCGGAAAGCACAATCTAAAGCCAATTCCTGACACCGATGTACATATGTCTTCGCGGGTTCCATAGGCCCTTGCTGTGCACTAAAAAATTTATCCCACAGAATTGCACGGTTCACAGACTTTTGAGTTACTTCTTGGACGGCATCCAATGCCTGATGTAGAGAAAGGGCTTTCCATTCATCGGACGTGTAACAAGCGTCCAATGCCCTTTGTAACTGATCATCGCAGTTCAAACGAATGCTTAGCACAGCATCTTCGGTTGAAACCCTGCCAATTTGGAACCAATCTGTCATAGACCTACGCCACTTCCTAAATGCTCCTTGTGACATTTCGTACGAACATTTGTCGGGCATAATTGCTCTCATACCTGAGGGGGCACCACTGCTCTGTCGCTGCTGCAAGAAAAGGTTTGCCATTGCACTCAGAAGGTCCTCATTCCCACCATTGGTGCGGCTACGTAAAGAAAGCCCGTCGAATGGCCCCTCTTCTTGGTGTTGTTGAATATCTTGCACCCGACATCTTGAAGGCTTCCCAGGTCCTTATATCACTGCGCCATGTAAGCAGGTTGGGTATACTCAAACACGAGCAATATGCAATGGCTGTATTTTCACACAGTTCAATACATGATGAGCAGCAGTGCACGTGACAGTGTTGAGGCTACGCTTACCCAAGCGAGACTGCCCCAGACTCAATTTTTCCCGCCTTAAACACATTTTGGTGGAATACAAGTAACTTACATATGCATCCTACAACTATACTGTAATACACTATGTAACAATCCCGCCACCTGGCGGTTTACGTAATAGGCATGGCCATTGTCGACACCCAGCAATACCAAGCAGTTGCAATTGGCATCATTGTGAAATGCGTGCATCACCCGTAGTTTGGTTTACATGGACTATGTTGATTGCTTACAAAGAGTTAGATCTTGTCGACAGTATTCTCAAACCAAAAATACATCCTCTGGGATTAGCTATTGATTGTTGGGACTAGCTGGGACCAAGATTAAGAGAGTTTACTCTCTGAGTCTAGACTTCGGCTCGTAACCGTCAATAAGGAAACCGGTCACTTACTTGAAACTGGTTGGCGGAAAGCTTCTTGGGAACTAAGGGCCCTTTCACACTATGTCGCAACTACATTCGGCTAGCAGTCGATTATTATCTCTAATGTACCTTTTCACACTATGTCGGTCCGGCATCGCATGAGGGCCCTTTCACATTATGCGATTCTTGTCGGACCAAGATGCGATTGCAGTGCCGTATCTAAATGCGACACAAAATTACGCAAATCGTATATTTGTCCGACTGCCGCACAAAGTGACCCAATTTTTGACAAGTCTGCTCTCCTGAGCCTGTAGTGGTGACTGGATGGACAGGAAGAGAAAATGATTGTGTCTTTATACATATCATTTGAGAAAAAAAGAACGGAAAATCTTGAATTCACTGGGTATACCCTTTGAATACACAAAGGCACTTGTATGGTGCATTTGCCACACTTTTCGAGGAGCTGAAGAGAGATGATGATAAATTTTTCAGTTACTTCAGACTGTCTAAAACAAACTTTGACGAACTTTTGTCACGTCTGCATGACCAGTAGCTAAAAGAAAATACGACATTCAGAGATGCTATTTCGCCAGCACAACAACTGGCAGTTACCATCTGGTAAGAAGAAATATGCACCTTTCCTTGTAAATTTGCTTTTCCATATAGAAATAAAAAAGGATAAATGAAAGCAATAAGTTTTAGCTGAAACATCTCCATTTATCAAAAGTATAAACTGATATATGTATCTCAAAAACAAAAGTCTTTTACTTTGATATAAAAAAAAATGCATATCTCTCTCTGTTCATCAAGTAATGTAAATAAAACGTTAAGTGTTAACTAAAAAACTTTTTAAAAATCATATTTATCGAAATCAAAAGCTTTTAGCCCTCTTTTATATCAATAATTTGGCGATACTCTTCTAATAATTTCAGTATCAAAACGTATATGTAACCTAAATTAAACAAAACTGCAAATCATTTAGTTCATCATTTCTCAGTAATTTATACTTAAGCTATCCATCCCTCTAGTTCTTTCTTATTTCCCAATAACACTATTTATTATTGTTATTACTGTATGGTGTTTTTTCGTTGCATGGAACCAGTGGTTATTCAGCAACGGGAATAACACTATTTATATCCCTCAAATGATTTCAATACCCAATGCACCCGATCGCCAGAAGCAGTGGAAGTCTACTGCTGCCGCACGTATATGCAGGAAACAATCGCATATTGTGAAGACACGTATTGAACGCAATGGCCAACTGCAATCGCGTCTGGGTGCAGCACCAGACATATCCAGTGGGGCCTGTTGGCTGTAATGCGATGCCGGACCGGCAAATCTGCCGGATCGACATACTGTGAAAAGGTACATTGGAAATAACAGTCGACTGCTAGCCGTATGTAGTTGCGACATCGTGTCGCATTTACGTGCGACATAGTGTAAAAGGGCCCGCACAGCCGACAGGCCCCACGATTGCAGTTGGCCATTGTGTTCAATACGTGTCTTCACACTATGCGATTGTTTCCTGCATATACGTGCGGCAGCATTAGATTTCCACTGCTTCTGGTGATCGGGTGCATTGGGTATTGAAATCATTTGAGGGATATAAATAGTGTTATTCCCGTTGCTGAATAACCACTGGTTCCATGCAACGAAAAAACACCATACAATAATAATAATAATAACAATAATGATGAGTGTTATTGGTAAATAAGAAAGAACTAGAGATATGGATAAGTATAAAGTACTGAGAAATGAATTACTAAATGATTTACAGTTTTTTTTCATTTAGGTTACATATACATCGTGATACTGAAATTATTAGGTTATCGGCAAATTTATATAAAAGATTTCGATAAATATGATTTTTCTAAAAGAAGTTTTTATAGGTAACACTTAGGTTTTATTTACATTAATTAATGAAAGAGAGAGATATGCATTTTTTTATATCAAAGTAAAAGATTTTAGTTTTTAATATAGATATATCAGTTTATACTTCTGATAAATAGAGATGTTTCAGCTAACACTTGTTGTTTTCATTTATCCTTCTCAATTTCTATATGGACAAGCAAATTTACAAGGAAAGGTGCATACTATTTCTTCTTACCAGATGGTAACTGCCAGTTATGCTGGCGAAATAGCATCTCTGACTGTCGTATTTTCTTTTAGCAACTGGTCATGTAGACGTGACAAGAAAGAGTTCCTCAAAGGTTGTTTTAGACATTCTGAAGTAATTAAAAAATTTATCATCATCTCTCTTCAGCTCCTCGAAAAGTGTGGCAAATGCACAATACAAGTGCCTTTGTGTATTCAAAGGACGTACCCAGTGAATTCTAGATTTTCTCTTCGTTTTTCTCAAATTAAATAGATAGACACAATTTTCTCTTCCTGTCCATCTAGTCACCACTTTGTAAGGCAGTCGGAGAAATGTACGATTTGCGCAATTTTGTGTCGCATTTAGATCCGGCACTGCAATCGTATCTTGGTGACAAGAATCGCATAGTGTGAAAGGGCCCTAATAGTCTATATTATACAAAAAAGAATATATTATTATTAGTATATTATTATTTTTTCAAATCAGTAGCGTGTAGTCACTTAATCTTTTAGAGAAACTGATAAATCCCGAAGAAAACCGAGAAACTTGACTTTTTTTTTTCACAAAATTGATAAGAACTACTCACGTCAACGATTCTGAATCGTAGATTTCAAGACGTAATAAACAAATTCGTTGTTAATCGTCTTATCAGTGTGATTTAATTTATTACACATTTCAGTATTACGTCTTTACCTTTTATCTGTGAGTGGTATTAATCATCCCAGTTTTTAAACAAATTTTTTTTCATTTTCGGAGTTAACAGCATGTGGTAATTGCTGCCCAATTATACGTTCTCTTTTTAGGTTGTTTGTAGTTTATTGCATTTCTCCGCTGTTATCTAAGCTAGACTTCCTAGCTTTGTATTATGTTAGTCCAGATGTACATGGACATATATAGGACTTGACGGAATATTATATGGCTATTTTTATCGAAATAATAACTCTCCATCTCACGTACAGTTATTATTTTGGTTATATTCTCTCTCTCTCTCTCAAAAACTGCTTTTATTTTCTTCTTATCATTTTGTCTTCCCTTCATCTTCATCGGTAAATGGAAAAATGAAACCTGGCTGAGTGCTTTCTAGACAAGTGTTGTTCTCGGGCGTCGGAACGATAATTGTCACCGCAAGCAAATATGTTCTGGAGTTCGTTAACTTCTCGCTGCCAAACGTATGATAATTATCTGACCAGCACTCGACAAATCTGCAATTGCCCTTGTTTGTGCTCGTGTGACGTCAAATTAACAAGCGTGTGTGTGTGTGTGAGTGCGTGTGTGTTTGCCAGCGTTCATGATCTCTTTCTTCCACTTTACTCTCCAACCGCTCTAAAAATTGATTCATACTGCAACTTCAAGGTTTTCCTCCTGTCACACCTTTCCAACGGTCATTTGATCCCCCCACCCTGTTATTGTTTTGAGAAGCGAGTGTTCGCCTGGATAATAACAGCTACTCTAAATTTTGTGACCATGAATCAGGCGACATAAACAGCCAGTTGGTGTTAACAATAGACATTGTCAGCAGTTCTCTTGCGTAAGTTAACCAGGAAGATGAAATGTGAGTCGAGGAGGGTCGATCGAGATTTATTGTTATCGCCAACTCAGGGAGTATGCCTATAAACTACTTTTTTTTTGGGGGGGCGCGTTAGAACAGGTTCTGTGGAAGAGCCTAAAAAGGTCTGAAAAAAGGGGTTCGCGTCGAGCTTAAGATACAGGAATTTTAGGATATGATATTCATGATTTATTTATTAGAATAAAAATGAGAAAAATGTATAATGTGCATGCTAAATAGTCCAGATAATTATTTCTAATAAAGATAGTATATTTATAATTGCTGTTGTTGTTAAGTTTTATAGTTTAATTAGCGATTCGTGGATTAATGTTGTGAATGTCGAACCAGTCACTGCCTTGGAAAGACTCAGAATCCAGTTGTTTCATTTAATTTGGTTTGGAGGAAGTTACGCCTTCAAGTACTTGTATATTTGTGTGTGTCTTTGTTTGTTTGTTTGTTTGTGTTCGCACATCCTCATGTACGTATTAACATTATACCGTTTAAAAAAAACGCGTGAACAAAATTTTATGGAACTTGCTAAATGCACTTATAGGAAGATTTTCTCAGTATGATTGACCGCTGAATGGCCACAGTTGCCTCAGCGCTTGGCAAATATGCCTAGAATCTGTAAATCAATCAATCAATCAGTATGATTAACATTGGCAGAAATCGGGTCAGAATTCATCATTTATGGACAGAAAAAATCTCGGTTTTGGTACAATTTCTTCCTTAAAGTGAAATAATAATCAGTACAATTGCCAATTTTACAAGAAATTCTCCGAATCTGTTTGTGAGAACCCTTAAATACAGACAATCCGTATGGGGGTAGGGCCGTCAGTGCAACCCACGCGGTGCACTGTAGGCATTACTCATGGTTCTTTGCAGCGTCCCCTCGGCCCCTAGCTGAAACCCCTTACATTCATTTTACTGTACCTCCGTTCACTTTCGTTTTTTCATCTTGTTATCCACCCTCTCTTAACAGTTGTCAATTTCAGCTTCAGCGCACAGTGACCTTAGAGGTCCCAGCGCTTGGGCTTTGGTCTAAATTCAGTGTTATATTCCATTCCATGAAATTTGACATGAGTGCACACGAACATATTTTCCCAGTGAATTCGTCGTCTTTCAAATGCGTTTTCGAACTTTGGAAAACTTCCGGTAACTGTATCTCGACCTAACTAAAAAAAAAAAAAAATGCGCAGCAGCTACGGCCCATGCAACTCTCAGCCGAGGCTCGTTGGTGGCTTGTTGCCAGACGCACAATCGTGGCCAACTTTAACCTTAAACAAAATAAAAGCTACTGAGGTTAGAGGGCTGCAGTTTGGTACATTTGATGATTGGAGGGTGCATGATCAACGTACCAGTTTGCAGCCCTCTAGCCACAGTAGTTTTGAAGATCTGATGGCGGACAGACAAATAGCCAAGTCCGAAGTTTGATTTCGCAGAAAACTAAAAACTGAAATGCCCAAATATCTGTCATTAGAAGGAAAGCACCGTCATGATTATTATAGAATTCAATAATCGCTATTCAAATCGCTCGGAACAAGAGAATACTATAGTTATCGGTCAGTTTTCCCTGAGAGATGATTACTTGGGCAACAGCCGCTAATGTTTTTTGATCAGTTTGGTCTACATTCTCCTCATTGTGGCAGTAGTGTGACTTGCCAAAAGTTTGAATGAAAAAGTTCGATGAATGTTGAAGCCTCAGTTTTTGCATTAATGCTGTGTGAAGTTCTCTCTATAAATTACACTTCTGTGAAACAAACCACACGATATCGCGAAGAACAGTGTCATGACACCCTTGAATGATTTTATGAGGCGTCATAACTCCGTCTAGTTTACAGCTTCGTGTTAATTCTCTCTTCCTCTCATTCACTCTGCTCGTGTATGCGGGGGACTGAGTTTACATTGATTAAACGAAAACACATAACGGATGCAATATAAGAATGTTGACTACGCATTTGACATTTTTCTCTTGAAAAAAAACATTTTCCTATAACAGGCATTCTCCCAGGGGGATAGTTCCGTCAGTGGACCTCATGCGGTGCACAATAGGCATTATTTAAGGTTCTTTGCAGCGTGCCTTCGGCCATTAGCTGCAACCACTTTCGTTCCTTGTACAGTACCTCCTTTCATATTCTCTTTCCTCCATCTTACTTCCCACCCTCCTAACACTTTATTCATAGTGCAACTGCTTTGAGGTTTTCCTCCTGTTACACCTTTCAAACCTTTTACTGTCAATTTCCATTTCAGCGTTGAGTGACCTCATAGGTCCCAGTCATTGGCCTTTGTCCTAAATTCCACATTCAATTCAGCGTGTGTTGTTTTCCGAAAAGGTCACTCACAATATGGCAGTTGAAAACTAGCCTCGTTTCTCTTAAGGGCAGATTAATGCCAAATCACGGATGGCAGAAGAAGCGATCCTCCATTTTAAATGGTCTTGTCTGATCTCTCACTCGTAGCTTGTCCTTGAAATCAACCCAGGCAAGAACGCCTGCGCAGGATTTTCGTCCAGAAGGACAGGCCTTCAAGCAGTCGTGCCTTTGCATGAACACCTACATAAGTAAAAGTTAAATATACAGGGTGTCCATAAAGTCCCAGTACCATTACAGTTATTTATTGCTTAGAAACCATGTAACATAGAGTAATGCAGTTTTATGTAGAATGTTCTATATTTCCTCAAGTTTACATTCAGTACACTTCATTCTACAAAAAAACTGCATTGCTCTTATGTTATGTGGTTTCTGAGCAATAAATACTTGTAATGGTACTGGGACTTTATGGACACCCTGTGTATTAGTTTAACCAGACCAATTAGCTGGTTAACAGCTCTCCTAGGGCTGGACCGAAGAATTAGATATTTTTACGTGGCTAGGAACTAATTGGTAACCCAGCGACGGAACCTACAGCTTATTGTGGGAGCCGAACCACCTATTATCGAGAAATGAGTTTCTAATCGCCAGAAACAAATTCCTCTGATTCCACGTTGGCAGAGCGGGGAATCGAACTCTCGACTACCGAATCGGTAGGCGAGCACGTAACCCTTAACTCGTCCAACGAGGAACTTCGTAAGAATATCTGCAGGTGGTGTTACCGGTTATAAAGTCACAGGAAAAAAGTTACAATTCTGGCTAGGGGGAAAAGACACAGTTTTGGCTTGGGAAAAATTGCAGGAAAGAGTAACAAGTTTAGCTATGGAAAAAAGTCGTAGGAAAAGTCACAATTTTAGCCAGGGAAAAAAGTCGCAGGAAAAACGTCAATTTTGGTCAGTGAAAAAAAGTCGCAGGAAAAAAAAAGTTATAATTTTGGCTAGGGAAAAAAGTCGCAGGAAAAAATTCACAATTTTGTCTAGTGGAAAAAAGTCGCAGGAAAAAATTCACAATTTTGTCTAGTGGAAAAAAGTCGCAGGAAAAAAATTCACAATTTTGTCGAGAGAAAAAAAGTCGCAGGAAAAAAATTCACAATATTGTCTAGTGGAAAAAAGTCGCAGGAAAAATGGTCACATTAATTTATTCATAATATTTCTTGGGAGTCGCCATCTTTACGATATTTGCAGTCTTTTGTTTATGTTTATACGGAAATCCCAAACGAGCTTGCTTAGCGCTAAGCACACCGCAAAGGTGGATACATATACCGGTTAAAAACACTGTCTAGGAAAGATGATTGTGACTTTTTTTTTTCCCTGTCGCTTGATTTCTCTGTGACTTTTTTCCCTGAAGAGAATATGATGTTTAACTATTTGCCTTAATGTATTATTATTAAACGAACAACTCAAGGCGTGATCTTAACATTTTCCTTATCGTAGGAAATCTTACACATTCTTGCATACACACTATTTGTCATAGTAAGATTTTAATTTAAAAAAAAATATTCTTAAGTATTTTTATGAGATGGATCTGTCACTTAATCGGTCACTGTTTTATCAGTCAAGACGATAACTAAAGTTGCTATAACCAGCATCTAGAAATTGATATCTTGCCCACCGGAAATGCTAGCTGGGTTATGGGACAGGTAATCAGTTCATCGCTTTCAATTCATTTGTTTTTCTTGGGTGGGCCTCAATTTAATACGAGCGTGAGACTGTGCTGGCATAAGGCATGCATTACCTAAAACAGCAATGAGAAGTCCCTCTGTAAAAGATTTTTTGTTTTTGTTTGGAATAATGATGCTAAGAAAATAAATTTTTATAAGTTACAGAGAAATCCTGTGTACACAATCCTGCTTATGTTGGGTTGTGTTTTCCTTCACTGGTCTGTGTTTTCGAAAAAATATTCTGAGTTGAGCTGCAATTATATCGTAGTGCTTATTTACCATTCAGTCTCCTATACGATTGATTTCCATTGTTTCTATAAAGTATCTGAACATTTTCTACCTTTTAGATATCTCTCTTTTGTCCCTGTAAAGTAACTCGTGGATTGTTCGTCGTATTGTGATCACGTAGTCAAGTCTGCTTGCATTTCCCTAGCTCGTACAGTTTCGTCTTAATACCCTAGAAAAACGGAGTACTTTCAACTCACATACAATCCAACAGCGAGGACGAAGACGAAATAGCCCGCGAGAACTAGGAAGTCAATCCAGTTCAGCTTCATTCCTTCGTCGTCAGCCATCTTGTATCGACAGGAAGGTTTTACAGTTCGCTGTCTTTTAAAAGTCTATATAGAACGGTTGGGTCTGGTTCTGGGAAAGTGTGATGGCAGAAGACTCTCAAGGCGAAGATGTAACGTACTGTGAGGGGCCAAGTTACTGATGGCGACTCCGTCTCCTGAAGGCTTCTTTATATGTGTGTGCACGCCTTCGAGTTGCCGGTGTCTTGATAGACTCCGAGTGGGAGAGACTGTGAAGATAAAAAGACGACGTATCACGACTGGCAGGAACCGTTATCAACCTAAGCCGAATTCGTGGGATTTCGCCCACCCCCCCACTCGCGTCGCAATCCGGGAAATCAAATGTCCGCTGATAAGCGACGTTCAGTTTCCATGCGTCTCCTTGTACCTCTTCTTCAGTTGAATGTGCGCCGTCCGCACTCGCCGTCGTCAATTGGTTGATAACAGAAATTGGCTTTCTTGTGCTCCATGGAAGTTGAGCTGTCTTCAGGGAGGTGGTTGCAGGGTTTCTCCAAAAAAAGAAAAAAAAACCAAGTCCTTTGTGTTGCACTAATTATACTGAGGTTGGTTTATTTCTGCAGGATAATTGCAACTACTACTTCTACTACTAGGACTTGTACTAGATACTCCAAGAAGGAATTGAGTTGCTGGTTTATTCCCACAGAAAAATTGCTTCTACTACTAGTACTACTACCACTAGTATACAACTACTGCTAGTACTAGACACTCCAGGCAGGAATTGAGTTGTTTGTATATTTCCGCATGAAAATTGCTTCTACTACTACTACTACTAAACTCTCCAAGAAGGAATTGAGTTGCATGATGCGTCTTCTCCATCGATATGAAGGTAACTATAGCCGTTACGCCAGTGGAGTAGAATATAACACAAATACGCAGGTTTATTGTGTAACTTGCCATCTGGCATCTCGGGTTTAAGAAGAGAGAGAGAGAGAGAGAGAGAGCCTGAATTCACTCAAAGAACTATGCTATAATTAAGAGGATTTGCGTCTCATAGTCACGAAAGGTGGAAAATGACGCATTGGCCTCAGGTTACTGGGTGGACAAATTTCCACAGTTGGGTTGGTTTTGAGGATCTAAGAAATGGATTGACTTCCTCCAGAATAAACGGTAATTTCTCACTTGATTTTTTTGTTATGCGGCCAAGCACGTGTGCGCGAACTCACACACATATACATATAATAGTATGTATATATGTATGTATATAAAAATCTGTTAAAATAGGATACGTCTCAAGTATAAAAGGCCCATTAAAACACTGGTTTGAAGCTATATGTTTATATGTGAGATTCTGTCGAAGTATCCTGCACCAAGTCAAGTTGTAGATGTGTTTTAATGACCGAAATTGTTCAAGACACCTGTAATTAATTAAATATTTCTTATTGTCGTCTTTCCTCTCCGATTGCATTCCACTAACGAATTACCTTATCGTTCATTATTAACTGCGCTTTGTCATTTGTGAAACCTTTAGTCCAATCTTTCTTGGAATTTTGCCGTACTTGAGAGCTGCTCGGGAAGGCAAAAAAGTCCTTATCTAATCAATGTTTGTGGCTCATTTAGTTAATACTAGCTTGATTTACTTGAATTGCATATCTTAAAATAAAAGAAAAACACACAATTGCTACATGGCAACTACGCCATGAACACTTTTGTCGTGTGAGCGTCGACTTTGAGAGAGACTCAGTAATGAAGAATATAAATCAATTTCTGAGATTTTATTGATCATTATTTTGTAGTTTGGCCTGGTTCGTCAGATCTTCGCCATTAGTAAGGGAATTTTAGCATCAGAACGGACCGAATAGGGAAAAAATTTTTAAACAAATGATTTTTTTACTAATGTGTTCTGAAAGGTCCCTAGTATTACCGAAAAAGAAACATAAATAAGCCTAACGTCCGGTGCCCTAGCAAAAATTTTAGGGGGCAAAATCCCCCCCGCCCCCCCACCCCCAAATCGCTGCATTTTTTACATTTCCGCGTTATACTTCTAAACTATGCATTTTATCGAGGATATTAATATATACAAAATTAAAGTAGATAAAATTACCTTTCTAACAGTATATAATGATGTACGTATACCTTTCTTGTTAGTATAATACCTCTGATTCAACAAAAGTTGATGTTTAAACCTTGAGAATGCATTTTTTCCTAAATTTGTCTTTTAACTTTTTGAATGGGCTTTTTCAGAAAACATTTTCGTTGCACTATTCAAATATAAAAGTTTGCTATATAATGTGTATAATGATGTATATTTTACTCAATTTGTGAAGGTGGTCTGGGTCGGAAAGGGTTCCCAATGAAATTCCTTCGCCAGTGCCGGAACCCCCAAAGTTGCTATTTCTTTTTACATTTTCGTGTTATACTCCTAAACTATGCATTTTATCGAGGGCATCATTATATACGAAATTGTAGTAGATTAAATTACCTTTCTAATGATATCAGATGATGCATACTTTGTGGTATTAGTGTAGCACCTATGATTCGACAAATATTGATTTTAAAATCCTGAAAATGCATTTTTAATTTTTAAGCGTTTGAAAAAAAAATATTACGGCCGGGTCAGGTCGGGCCATAGCAAATGAGACAATTTCTAATCTTAAGAATTCGCTAAGGTCAAAATGGCTCTATCATCTTATTCATATCAATTGTGATTTCACATAGCGCCTCAGCGGCGTGGTTGGTATGGTGTTGGCATCCCACCTCGGTGGTCGCGGGTTCGATTCTCGGCCATCCCATTGAGGAGCGAGAGATGTGTATTTCTGGTAATAGAAGTTCACTCTCGACGTGGTTCGGAAGTCACGTTAAGCCGTTGGTCCCGTTGCTGAATAACCACTGGTTCCATGCAAGGTAAAAGCACCATACAAACAAACAAACGAACGAACGTAGCACACATCGAACTTCATTGAGAACATTTTCAAAACCACGCAGCATATACCACCTTCACAAATAGAATAAAATATACATCATTATACATCATTATATGAATCATTTTATATATTAATAGTGCAGCGAAGCTGTTTTTAGAAAATGCCCATTAAAAATTTGAAAGAAAATTCGGGGGAAAAATACATTTTCAGGTTTTTAACGTCAACCTTTGTCGAATGATAGGTGCTATACTAATACCACAAAGTATACATCATTATATATCATTAGAAAGGTAATCTAATCTACTTTAATTTCGTATACAATAATGGTTTTGATAAAGTGCATTTTTAGGAGTATAGCGAGAAAATTTTAAAAAAAGTCGCGTTTTCGGGGGCGGGGGGCGGGGGTTTGCCCCTTAAAAATTTTGCTAGAAGCCCCGGACGTTATAACTTTTTTCTGGTAATACTATAGGGACCTATCGGAACACATTGATGAAGGAATTATTTGGTTACATATTTTTTTCCGGTTCGACCCTTAGAATGCCTTCTTATATTGTGAATCATCTGTTGTTTGTTTGTTTGTTTGTTTGTCTTCATTGAGAGCTTTACAGTATCTGAATCGAGTGTCAAAGGTCCTTCTTTCTTTCAGCTACTCGTGACCCTTATCTATTCGTTTTGCTTTTTCGAGTTGAGGTCATAACTGGCTTCCATTAACTTTAAATTATTATTCCTGTGACTTCCTGGCCGTCAGGCTTCTTTTCTTTTCCTTGCTAGTTTTGCACACTGGACAAACGTGAATTGTTTTGGAAGAGAATATCCTCAATGCTGCTGGGGTGGTGGGTTAGTGCCGTCAGTGCACCTCACGCAGTGAATTGTATGCGTTACTCCAGTTATTTGCAGTGTCCCTACGGCTGCAAGATACAATCCCTCTCATTTCTTGTACTGCCCCTCAGTTCATTTCCTCCATCTAGCAATCCGGACATCATAATTGCTTCATATTTCTTGCAGTTGGATCTCGGGCTTTGTATTAACAAGCGCATCCAAAAAAAGCGCGAGGAATTCGGGAAGTTATGAGGGCATTGTTGTTATTACAATTACATATGAATCCAGTAAAACTGACCAGTAGATTATACATTATATAGACATATATTTGAGTATGTAGGAAAAGTTTAATAAGCGATTATGATAAAAAAAACTTAACCAGAATTTTGCCAGATGCCGTTAGAAATCAGGCAGTTCCCGGTTTATGACGGGGTTCCATTCTTGAGACGCGTCGTAAACCGGAACATCGTCGAAAATCCTAAGAAAACCCAACTTTTAATGCTTAAGGTGTATTGAAAACAGTGTAAACTGCATTTTTATTGTATTTTTCATAAAAAAACCTTCAAATATTGCATTTTCACTTGGACCTTAGCTAAATCCTAGTGGTGTGAATTCACTACATTTTCACATTTACCCTAAATACTAATGGTATAAAATTACTTGATATTTGCTTTTTGACCTTCAATATATTGGTATAAAATCAATTGACATCCTTAGTGTGACCTTATATACTACTGATGTGAAATCCCTTTTCATTAACACTTTGTCCTTCAATAGCACTGTTGTGGAATCACTTGATTTATTTTGACTTTATATACTACTGGTTTGAAATCAGTTAACATTCTTTCTTAAATTAACTATTCCTGACATGAAATTATTTCATTTGCGCTTTGACCTTAAATACCAAATGACTTCACTTGAATCTTTTGCCTTTGAGCTTAAATAATACTGGTATGAAATCACTTTTCATACACTCTTAGACCTTAAATACCACCGGTATAAAATCACTAAGACTTTCACCTTAAATACTACTGGTATGAAATAACTTTTTCTTTTGACCTTAAATACTAGTGGCATGATATCACATGACATTTTCCTTTTACCTTAAGTAATACTGGTATGAAAGCATTCGACATTTTTACTTAAACCTTAAATACTACTGGCATGAGATCACATGACTTTTTTTTCTTTTGACCTTAAATAATACTGGTATGAAATCACTTAATGTTGTCCTTTGACCTTAAATACCACCGTTATAAAATCGCTTAACTTTTACTTTGACTTCAAATACTACTGGTATGGAATCATTTGTCAAGTTTACTCTGACTTCAAACATCAGTGGTATGTAATCGCATGATATTTTCACTGTATTCTTGAATATTGGTATGAAATCACTTAACATTTTCACATAGACCTTAAAAATACCAGTAATTCATTAGGACCTTTAAATTGGACTTTCAATACTATCAGTATGAGGTCATTTTAACCCCAAGATTTATTTGGATCTAATTACTTGATTATTTTCACATTAATATTTGTGTGACACGATGACATTTCATTTTGACCTTCCTACAGATATAAAATGATTGTCGTTTCCTATAGCCCTTCAATACTATGGTTGAAAATGACTGACATTGTCATTCAAGCCTTTAACACTAAACATTATATTTGTCATTTAGACCCTACTGATTGTATAACGTTGCTCATACTACTAATGAAATGTTGCTGTTAATTTGTTTTATCATCAATCATTGCTTATATCTGCAGCATTTAGTTTTGACTATGCTAATGACAATCAGTTATTTTTTTTAACTTAAAATCTGAGACTAAGCAATCATTGACGTTTTTCCTTTCATTTTAAATCCTACTGTAATCCAATCAATACGTTCCTTTTTGACTAAATATGACATTGGAAAATGATTGAATTTCAAATTCGGCCTTAAATTCCATTTAGCTCAATTCACAGACTTTTCCATTTTGCTACTCAGTCCTGCAGACCAGAAAATGGCCAAATTCTCCACGTAGAAGACCAAAGGTCACTCAATATTTTCCATGACCTTGTATATTGCAGAGAGAAATTCATTCTAATTTTCATTGACACTGTTGACGATCTCTCCCATTCCCTGTTATTGTTGTTGTTAGTTTCCATGCTTTGTAAGCCACTGAAAAATAAGGGTTCATGGGGGCTTCGTATCAGTTAAGACATCTTATTCATGTTATCTTTTCCTCATTCCAAACGTTATGATTCAAAAATGCTGTGATAACTGGTTTCAGTTTGCGTGTTGTCACTTTTGGAGCAGTGGAATCCTCTCTCTTGGGCTTCGTTTGTTTCTTGAATGGTAACATCCTCTGCAGTCACAGTTGTCGAAATCATATTATAACCGCCTTTTCACGCCTATGAGAAACGAGAATGAAAGTCAGATCAGGTCTGGAAACTCTCAGTCTCTCTCCAGAGTTCACATGGGTTACGTCTTTCAAAAGTATCCCTCAGGAGAGGTGAAACGTACGTCCTGCCTATGTGAACTCTCGAGAGAGAGTGAGAGTTTCCAGCCCTGTGATTGGCTTATCAACAGCCAATCAGGAGCGTCGTAAGGGACTGGCCTAGACATCAAATGCACGGTTGATGTGAATCTACTATAGTTGCCTGAACCCCCAACTCCTAAAGAAAATTAACCGCAAACAGGATCATGTAAATATGGTTTTAATAGCTTGACATTGCTATACAAATAGCTAGGCTCAGTATTTATCTTGTAAGAATTCGACCCCTGTTACGAAGTTCAGTGTCAAGTTATGGTTGAGCATGTGTTCTTTAGTCGAAGGGATTTCTTAATAACTGCAGAAGGGGGGTGGGGTGGAATGTGTCTTTCAAACATTTACCAGGATCCGCCCTTTCTCTTCATCACAGCTTCATTAATTATCCCATATCCTAACGCCCCTCTCTTTTGTCCTTGAGCTTCTCTGAAAAAGACTGCCTTGCAGCAAACCATTGTCCTAGACCTACTTTTACACCAATAGTACATAACTCTAACGCCTTCATATTAAAACAAAAGGGCTTCTTTCTATTACATAAATCTCGGATTGTTATCAGTCAGTTACCTTCAAGTGAAAATATCCTTATATTTGTTTATAGACTAAAGCAAACCCCAGAGTTTCTCCAGATTATATTGCAGTTACTTCCAAAACATTTCACAGTATAATTTTTTCTTTCCACGTCAGATAATTATGCTTACCCTGTTGTTATGGGATGTCAGGAATGACTTCGTAAATGTGTTCCTCTGGTGTCATTGGAATTTCATAGCCATCATCGTTGCCAGAAAATGTCAGCGGAATCTCATAGCCATCGTTGTTGCCAGCAAGTGTCGGCGGAATCGGAATTTCATAGCCATCGTTGTCGTCAGCTGGTGTTTGTCCAGAGGTTGGGTGACAGTGGGCTTCACGCCCTGTTGTTGCCCCTCGGTCCGAGAGCAGTTGCACATGCTTTTGCAAGAGGTTGTGAATTTGTCCTCCCTGGTTAATTAAACAGTGTTTTAATACATTAGCCAAGAATGATATATATCGTTGCAGTATTCATTCATCTGAGTTGTCCGGAATTTCATAAATACCCCCCACTGACCTCGAGAATGGACGCATCGTTCGTCAACTTACTTGAGTGGTGATGAAGTTGAAAAGACCCGTGCCATGGACGCTCTTTCTTCCTGCCTCGAATCTGAATTCCTTGTCGCTGTAACTGAAGCGACGAATGTGCTCGACGGACCACCTGGCAATTCGACGCCCCTCGGCCGAAAGGAGCGTGATTAAAAGAATGTCAGTTTCTACCACAAGGCGGATGTCCTCACTCGTCAAGAGCTTTTGACGGGTCGCATCTCCTGCTTTCACTTGGAACTCTGCTGTGAGAGAGAGAGAGGTTAAGACCAGAAACGTCGAAGCGATTGAGCTAGTTTTATTGCGTGATAAACATTTCACTTCGCAGTTGCTTTGCTAATATCTATTCATGCATAATTAAACCGACTTCCTCTACTTTCTGTAGTACATTTCTTATAGGTTACGCCTTTTCATTTTTATTCATTTATTTATTGTATGCTCTTGCACGCCTCGATTCTCCTTCTTTATCTGCTTTCTTGTTCCCTTATTCGTAGTGGTTGCGATCGTCTGCGTCAATTAAGGCAAATTTGGGTTGGAGAAAAGTTGATTTGGGACAAGTACTATGTGGAATGAACGCTGGTGCCAGATAAAATTTCATCTGGGTGAGAGGGCCAGCTGCCATTGAGCCTTGGATCTGCAACTCTGTTTCATTTCTGCCTCTGAGTGGACGGCAAGTCAGGGTACAATCCCTCAAGGAACCGACGACGCTGCAGAATAAGGTGGAGGGTAACGCCTACTTCAATCCCCAATCCCCTTCTTCACCCCCCGTCCCCTTCCCATTAGGTTTAACGACTGGCATGTGGGCTGGCGTGGACCCGCTCCTTACCTATAGCAAATAAGTTAAGTCTGTCTTAGTTTAACCAGACCACTGAGCTGATTAACAGCTCTCCTAGGGCTGGCCCGAAGGATTAGATATTTTTACGTGGCCTGGAACCAATTGGTCACCTAGCAACGGAACCTACAGCTTATTGTGGGATCAGAACCACGTTATATTGTTTTAAGTATATATATATATATTATTTTATTTTCGTGGGGGTCGCACTGAACAGGTTAAAATGCTGAAATGGGGTCGTACTAAAAAAAGCCTGGTAACTGCTGCACTAGGTGTTCTTCCGCTGTTCTTAACGATACTCCACCAGATGTTTCTTTCTGTCATCAGCGGCCCATATCATGACAAGTTTTGTCAGGAGTTTTACTGAAGGACGATGATGTCCTTCGTTATTACCACCTTCCTTATTTTTCCGGGCTTGGGGCAAGCTCTTGAATTGAAGCTGGCTAGGCCCCCCTCTAAGCTGCATCCCAGACCTTCCAAGATTGGAAGATGCAAAATGCACCGGAAGATGCATTATTAGCAATTTTCAGGTAGACATTAGAGGTGCCTCACACTGAGGGACCTGGGGAAACCCGAACGAGCTGTAAGGTAAGGTCACCCCCCCCTCCCCTCCATGCCTTAGCTAGGTTGTAAATGACATTAAACTACAAAACCAACTATCTTAGAAGCCTGTTGGATCTCAAAAGTGAAATTGCTCATCAACTCTCTCTCTCTCTCTCTCTCTCTCTCTCTCTCTCTCTCGTATATATATATATATATTTTTACATTTTTCTTTCTTTTTGTCATTTATATGACTTGAGCTGGCAAGGGTAATACAGTCACATTTACTATTTATTACAGTCAATATTATTATTATTATTACTATTACTATTATTATTATTATTATTATTATTATTATTATTATTATTATTGATTATTATTATTATTATGTTATTATTATTATTATTATTATTAAAAAAAGACGTGTACCTTTGTGATGACTGCGCGAATTATCGCAAACTCAGTGCCGTAAGAAAACTCCTGATTAACAGGTCCCTTACCTCCATCATGATCAAAGGCACTAGAGTTGATAGTCGCCACTGGAGACCTGGTAGTAGGTTGCCTCTCCAAGCCATTTCTTGCCCGGAATCGCCCTCCCTCAGCTAGTTGGCTGACCGCCGTTAGGTCAACGTAATCATAATCGTGGGTCTCGGGAACTGTGTTAAGTAAACAGGAGATTGCTCTTTGAAACCTGCTATGAAAGGGCACCGAAAACTGCATTGTTGCATAGTACGGTATTTCGATTGCATAGTAGGAACGAAAGTACCTTTTTCTTCATTTGTTTTGTTTGTTTGTATGGTGTTTTTACGTTGCATGGAACCGGTCGTCATTCAGCTACGGGACCAAAGGCTTGACGTGACTTCCTAACCACGTCGAGAGTGAACTTTTATCACCAGAAATACACATCTCTGGCCCCTCAGGGGAATGCCCGAATATCGAACTCGCGGCCACCGAGGTGGCAGGCCAAGACCATACCGATCACGCCACTGAGGCACTTTCCTGTTTCTTAATCCCCGAGTTGTAGCTGGCAGCTGGCGCGTTCCATTCTACAGTGAGCAGAACCTGAATTATTCACATACACAATCGGGTAGTGTTGTCAGCACACCACACGTGATGCACTGTAGGCATTACTTGAAGTTCTTTGTAGCGCGCCTTGCCTTCAACCCAGGGCTGTGACCCCTTCCGTTCCTCTTACTGTACCTCCTTTCATATTCACTTTCTTCCATCTTACTTTCATCAACCCTCTTCTAGCTGCGAGGTTTTCATCCTGTCACACTTTTCACCTTTATACTGTCATTTTCCTGAATGACCTCATGGGTCCCAGAGCTCAGCCTCTGGCCTAAATTCTATATATATTCAATTAAATTCAATTCTGAGTAATTGTATTTTCTATGTATCGCAGCGCTTGATTCCTTGTTGAGCAGAAATGAAAGCTATATTTTCATCGTTAGCATTCCTAAGTGAACTGGAATATTCCATATCACTCCAAGAGGGGAAAAATAAATGAGTAGTCTTACCTGCAGTACCTGGCGATGGTGACGTCACTGCTTCCCGATGATCCCAATGCTTATAAAGGAGATAGGCCGTCACGAACAGGGCGGTGGCTAAAATCGCGAGAGCGAACAGGGGTACAATACCTGGTGGAAAATGATTAGCTTCAGAACTACTGTTGCTCGTCGAGAGACTAAAAGGGTTCCCAACCAAGATTGAACTCTTCCCCGCCCCCCGTCCCGTGTCTTTGACCGTGAGAATGCTAGAATCTTCTATAACTCCGACCTGCTGTTCACAAACTTGGCCTTTCTTTAAATAGGATGTTGTTTTAAAGGTTTGTAAAGTAATGAGGCGTTCGTTGACTTGGTAAGATTTCAAGAACCTACGTTTCCAGAAACGAGGGAGGAAAGGGAAGGGCTAAAGTGTGTGTTTTTTTTTTCACATTAAAAGGAGTTGCATGGAATTGAATTAATTGTATGGAAATAAAGGAGTTATGTGGAATTCAAGGAGTTTTATGGAAATAAAAGTGTTGTATGGAAATAAATGAGTTGTACAGAAATAATGAAGTTTTACAGAAATAAAGGAGCTTTACAGAAATAAAGGAGTTGTATGGCATTAAAGGAATTGTAAGGAAATAAAGGAGTTGTATGGCATTAAAGGAGTTGTGTGGAATTAAAGGAGTTGTAATGAATTAAATGGGTTTGTACATAAATAAAATGGGTTGTACAGATATAAAGGAGTTGTATGGAATTAAAGTAGTTGTATGGAATTAAAGTAGTTGTATGGAATTAAAGGAGTTGTATGGAAATAGAGGCGTTGTATGGAAATAACGGAGTTGTCTGGAAATTAAGGAGTTGTATGGAAATAAAGGAGTTGCATGGAATTAAACAAGTGATTGACAACTGACAGGAATAGAGAGATACTGCTGGTAGGATGCACTATTGGAGAAGACGTGGATCACGAAGACGACCACATTCCATCACATTTCATTATGTATTTGGTTACCATAAACAACAGTCTTGCCAACAGAAAGAGCGCTACATACTCACTCTCTCTCTCTCTCTCTCTCTCTCTCCTCTCTCTCTCTCTCTCTCTCTCCTGTTGGCTACGGTAACCAAAATACATAATGGAATGTGGTCGTCTTCATTCCATACAACTCCTTTATTTCCATACAACTCTTTTAATTCTATACAAGTCCTTTATTTCCGTACAACTCGTTTAATTCTATACAAGTCCTATATTTCCATGCAACTCCTTTATTTCCAAACAATCTTTTAATTCCGTACAATCTTTTAATTCCATACAACTCTTTTATTTCTGTACAACTCCTTTATTTCAATATATATAATATATTGGAGAAAATATAAGTGGCTTGAGATTAATGAAGGCTTTGAACACAAAGAGACTTTGCGTAAAGGGAATAGCTTGTGGGGAAACAGGACAAAATCTTCATCTCTATCTATCTATTTACATAGGTATATAGGTGCATATGTATATATATATATATATATATATATATAGATATATATATATATATATATATATCGCTAGATAGGTTTGCATAATTTTGATGTGTTTTCCGCAGGCTATTCCCTTCACGCTAAGTCTCTTTGTGCAATCTTATAAGTGAAGCCCAAACGACCAGAGTGAGCGCCGCCTTCCTTCTTGACCACTGCACTGTGAGCAGAAAACAGGACAGTTGCGTAAGGGGTTGGATTGTATGTGAGAGTTGAGCGGCAAGTGAGGTTTGGTTAAATCGAATGGATCTAGCTTTGGAGGCTTAACAATCAAGATAGTTACTGCGACGACATGTTTACTTTATATAAAAGTTATTAATTATCAATTCATGCATCATACCGTCCCATCATTGAAAGCGCAACACCGAACGCTAAGTGGTCGAAAAAACACAAAAATGAACAGCAGGTTGCCATAAAACTGGAATCTGATGAGAACAAAGATGAAAATAAATAAAAAAATTAATTTAATGTTCACTTAAACTATCGCCATAGTTAACAGACAAAAAGTACTCACATAATTGTCGATACACTGAACAATCATTCTCGGGCACTGAAGCCTCTCGGCCAGGTTGGCAAGTTAATGCCCACATGACGTTGGCTGTTCCGCTGAAGTCTAGATACAGATTTGTGGTTGGTAATTTAAGTGTCTTGTACCCATTTATCTTCCAATCAGAGTCTACGGTCAATGTCAGATTATAAGGTTCAGACGTATTCGTGCGAACCACATTAGCTGTAAAAGTCAATAAGGACCAGTCATCACTAGTCAACTTAGAGTTCTGCTCCTCCAGCTCAAATGGGACACTTTCGTCGTTTTCTCCCCTGGCTTCTAGTTTTAGAATCTTGTTGTCTGCTGATGGTTTTAACCTCCCATAGATCGAGAGGGTTCTTGGGGATCCTTTTTCGAGAGACATGGGCACAGACGCGTTTTCAAAGCTGTAGCAACCTGGAAAGAAAGAACACATTTTTTTCTGAAAAAATGGTTACACGAGTGATGCAGTCAAAGCTGTTGCTTGCAGTAAAATAGCATGAACTTTCCTGCATCTTTTGATAGTTATGCAAACTTTCTTGTTCTTGCGACCCCCAATATATATATATAATATATATATATATAGATATATATATATATATATATATATATATATATATATATATATACTAAAAACAAATATATTTATCATTTAATTTTTTTTCCCTCTCTCAATGAGACTAGTACTATAATAGATTCACATCAGCCGTGCATCTGATGTCTAGGCTTGTCCCTTATGACGCTCCTGATTGGCTGTTGATAAGCCAATCACAGGGTTGGAAACTCTGTCTCTCGAGAGACTTCATGTGAGTTTCACCTCTTCTGAGGGATACGTCTTTCAAAAGTATCCCTCAGGAGAGATGGAACATACATCCTGCCCATGTGGACTCTCGAGAGAGACTGAGAGTTTCCAGTCCTGTGATTGGCTTATCAACAGCCAATCAGGAGCGTCGTAATGGATAGGCCTAGACATCAGATGCAAGGTTGATGTGATTCTACTATAGTAAAAAAATGTGCCGAAGAAATCTGATGTACAGTGTATATTCAAAGCCACCGAAAATGTTTCTTTCGGTGGTCTCGGTCTAATGGTATATGTATGAGCCGTAGCCCATGCAACTTTCGGCCATGGCCTAGTGGTTGCCTGTCTCAGCTTTGCCAGACGCATGATCATAGCTAAATTTAACCTTAAATGAAATAAAAACTACTGAGGCTAGAGGGCTGCAACTTGGTATGTTTGATTATAGCCATCTCAGTAGTTTTCTTTTAATAAAAAACTAAAATAGAGGACTTTACTTTCTTTGAGTGCCAGGACTGTGAATTTTGCTATTAATGTTGGATACGCCTTATAGTAAAAAAATAAAGACAATTTCGGTATGTGTGTGCATTATCATGTCTATTTAGGCGCGTGTCATCGGTGGCGTTGAACCCTAGGAAAAAACAAGGTGTGATCCGACATCCAGCTTACTTAGGGTGCATGCTAAAATCTACGGTCAAATAGCCTGTTGTTTCACCAACGAAAATGAAAATAACTATGCCGTATTTTATTAAGAAATAATTGTTCTTTACCGTTTAATATGCACATTATTTATTTTTTACGTTTTCATTCTAATAAATAAATCATAAATATCCTCTCCTTAAATTCCTGTATCTTTAACTCAACCTGAAACCTTTGTCAAACCCTTTTATGCTCTTCCATAGGGCTTTCCTATCCCCAAACGAGAACAACAACAACAACAACAACAACACGAGGTAGTTTGTAGGCTTACTCCCCGAGTAAGTGAAAACAATAAAAAATAATAATACTTACTCCCAGGACAGTCGAAAGCAATGTTGATGGGCCATGCCACAGTTCAGAACAGTCAGCGTTTCAATGCTTGCGTTTAAAACTATCTCCTTGTCCAGTGAGTTTCTCCTGTACACGGTAAGTCTATCTTTCTGACGTCGGAAGACGAGTGTAGTGTAATCTGGATATGCTTAAAGAAAGAAAGAAAGAAAAAAAAAGATCATACAAAGGGTTCAGAGGGAACTTACGAGACTATGATTTGTTTGCTGCCTTATAGAATGATTAACAGTTATGTCACAACGCTACCTAGTTTTGTCCTCCTGCTTGGTCATTTTATTTTCGAATTTATAATTTACTTCACCATGTGTGGTAATCACGCTTACCATCATCAGCTGAAAACAATTGACTCCAACATACGCTCCTGGAATGCGTGTATTTAATTGTACATTCTTTCAAGGTCTGTCCCAAGACTACAACACATTCGCCGCCTTGATCGAAGATCAAAACGGCGTTTTCTCTGAAGATGCGGTTGACTGTTACGAAATGCTCGCCGTTACCTGCGATCTTGTACGGAAGACTGCTCATCCCGTAAGTGACCGGATAAAGGAAACAACCTGAAATGAATATCAAAGAAAACTTAATGTAGAGAGATCAGTTTACATGAGAGAGAAAATGCAGTTTGAAACTCTATAGATATTCTTAGCATTATCTCAAAATCTGTGGTAGACGCAACAGTTCTTGTGTGCATTATTTATTTATTTTACTTATGTGAAAGGCAGCAGTCCCTTCCACCGTTAGCTCCGCCCACCTTTTAGCCTCGTATTTGACCACTATTCCCGTTCTTACTACAACCATGTGGCTTTTCCCAGTTTCAATCCTTTGATCCTTGCACTTACTCTCATTTATGTTCTAAATCCCTATCTTGCTAACCAACTACTCGAACTCCCTCTTAGCTGAAAGTGCCATAGGGGGTGTCCTGCCTTACACCACATGTGGCCTTTACAGTGTCAGGCTATCAAGTCCTGTGTGACCAAAAGGTTTTCGAAATAGGCGCCCCCACAATTTTTTTTTTAAATGACCCGTGATTTTTTGGTAATGTCATAATTTTATGATGATGGGATAATAAGCTTTTCTGATCTTGTGTGATACGTGCAAAAAAAACACTGCTTGTTTCTGACGGGAGTCTTTCAGCTCTCCTGAACTTGGCGGTAATTTCATGTATCTAGATTGTGTAAGTTATTATCTATATTTTGTATATTCCATGTAGTATTTAGCCTTAGCTGAAATAAAAATTATTATTATTATTATTATTATTATTATTATTATTATTATTATTATTATTATTATTATTATTATTTGTTTGGAGAACCTGTAGAGCCAGCACTCTTTCATGGAGAAGTATTGTAAATGTTGAGAGCAAAATAGTTATGTCTTAGTTTAACCAGACCACTTGAGCTCATTGGCCAACAGCTATCGTAGGGCTGGCCCGAAGGATTAGATATTTCTACCTGGCTAGGAACCAATTGGTTGCTTAGCAACAGGACCTACAACTTATTGCGGGATCTGATCCGCATTGAGAAATGAATTTCTATCACCAGAAATAAATTCCTCTGATTCGTTGTTGGCAGAGGGGGAAGCGAACGCGTGCCCTGAGGTCGGTAGTCGAGCACGTAACCCACTCGTCCAATGAAGAACTGCATGCTGAGAGCAAATGGAAAATATGTATGTAGAGGCTATTGATATGAATCTACTCTGAGATAGACAGACAGACAGACAGAAGAGGGAAAAAATGAATAGCAAAGTAATGCTCATTTTGCCATCGTAAGTGTCCCGATGAATATTGTTTGTAAATTGTTGGTCGTGTTAGAGAATGGAGGGTAGTTCCTCATTAGACGAGTCGGTTACGTGCTCGACTACTGATCTGAAGGTCCGGGTTTGATTCCCCACTCTGCCAACAAGGAATCAGAGGAATTTATATCTGGTGATAGAAATTCATTTTGCGATGTGGTTCGGATCCCACTGTATGCTGTAGGTCCTATTGCTAAGTAACCACTTGGTTTCTAGCTACGTCAAAATATCTAATCCTTTGGGCCAGTAACCCTGGGAGAGCTGTTCATCTTGTCTTGAAGGGAGGGAATGCGAGGACCAAAGTGTGCAGCAGGAAGTGTGAGAGTGAATTAAGCAAGTATATCTTAGTTTAACCAGACCACTGAGCTGAGCTGATTAACAGCTCTCCTAGGGCTGGTCCAAAGGATTAGATATTTTGATGTGGTTAGGAACCGATTGGTCATCTAGCAACGGGACCTACAGCTTATTGTGGGATCCGAACCACATTATATCGAGAAATGAATTTCTGTCACCATAAATAAATTCCTAAGATTCCGGGCTGGTTGAGCCGAGAATCAAACTCAGGACCACCGGATTGGTAGCCGAGCCCAAAAACCACTCGTCCAACAAGGAACCTGTGAGAATGAATTAAAGGTATACAAAAGAAGTAGCACATTGTAAGTAGTTGCTCCTTTTGCTAAGGAATACCCAGTAGTGGATTCAGTGGACAACTTCTGCAGTACAGGATTATCCTTGATTTATCTTATGAAGGACGAATAAGTCATTGATATTCAGATGTTTCTTGTATGGTGTTTTTACGTTGCCTGGAACCAGTGGTTATTCAGCAACGGGACCAACGGCTTGACGTGACCTCCGAACCGCGTCGAGAGTGAAATTCTATCACCAGAAATACACATCTCTCACCTCTCAATGGAATGCACGAGAATCGAACTCGCGTCCACCGAGGTGGCACGCCAACACCATACCAACCACGTCACTGAGGCGGTTGTCTTCCAATTGAAAGCGGTCTGATCTTTCAATTGATAGACCTGTGTTCGATCCTGATGTGAGTAAAAAATTTATTCATGTAACTATGTACAGTGAAGTCTATATTGAACTATGTTTGTGGCTTAACATGTTTCACTAT